>NC_056731.1:450698371-450772168 GCF_019279795.1 Protopterus annectens | reverse complement strand
AAGGGGGTTTGGGTTTTCCCCCAATAATTTTTTTGGGTGAGACACACATTCTACATTGTGCACCTCATAAATAAGGCCATCACATCCAAAACCAGGGAAATCATAGCTCTGCTGTACTCCACCCTTATCAGACCACTAACTGAGTACAGTGCTCCCTTCTGTCTGTACCTTACCAGACACCTGTAGCAACTGGAGAAAACACAGAGGTTTGTGACTAGGGAGGGCCTCCAAACTATGACAAATGTGGAAAGACTGAAAGACCTGCCACTGTACTCAGTATCATGCCGGCTGCTGAGAGGTGAGCTATTCCTGGCCTACAAAGTAGTCTCAGACCCTGCCCTACTAGAAATTCTGGACATCTGCAAATCAAATGGGACGAGAATAACTTGCTCTAGGGATCTCAACCTAGCCTGTGACATAAACAGAACATGCTGGGGAGACAGATATATCTCCCAGCAATTGCTACTCCTCTGTAATAAGTTCCCACTGCATGTGAAGCAGTGCTCCTCAATGACCCTATTTAAACGCAACCTTGACAACTCAATGGGTGATTGTAAATTGAACCCTGGAATGGCACCTGTTTCCCTCATGGACAGGGCCAGTTGGTGCTGATCACAAAACTGCTCTGCTAACAATGACCATCTAACTATGCTCAGTAAGGGTACTTGTGTCTTTACGCAGCTAGGCTTATAAATGCCCTAAGGCAATTAGGCTAGTAACCTCCTATGAACGTACGAAGCTATGAACCTATGCATGCCTCCCAACATCTTCTCTTTGACATGCCCTGCTGATGTCATCCACTGTAAGTTGGCATGTAGTGTTGTAAAAGTCAGACTTGTGCCATGGCACTTGCATACAGTACTGAGTTCTTTAGTCTGTGGACTTGGATAAGTAGGGGCTGTGTTCTAACTGCAGTCAACTTGGGGGGGGGGGGTGTCCAGTCCAAACAGCAGAAGTTTGTATTCTACTGTTACCACTCCAATCCCATGGATTGACAGTGTTTTGATACTTGAACATGCCTACACATCAATTTCATGCAGGCCTCCTAACATCTCTCCAACATACCCTGCTAATGTCATCCACTATAAGTTGACCTGCATTGTTGTAAAAGGCATGGTTTGTAGCCTTTTACACCAGCATGTGGGACACTGTTATTATCATATTCTCCTCACTAGACACTGCTGATCACATCAGATATATTTGATTTGTGAATGTGCACTATTCCCACCAGGGCATGGTCAGAGACTGGCCTGGAGGGCAGGCAAAAGTCACCTCATCCTATATGATCCAGATTACAGTGACATGGCTTTCAGTCTATCCACATAGGTCATGGCATGGTTTGTAGGCCCTGTGTTTTCTTGGTGAGAAACACATGTGCTCTATCCAGCTGCTGCATGTTTCTGGTGAGATACATGCATAAGAGAGCATTATACTATATTACTGTTCTGATGAGGTTCAGGTACAGTGCTTTAATATAATCCATAGATCTGAATACAATGGCATGACTTATGATGCGCACAGCACAGGCTTTCAATAACAGTGTGGACACTTGGTGGTCAAAGTTCAGATTGCTATCTACATGTGTTCCCAGTGCTTGCATCACTGGGTTTCTGCATAGCTGGACTGTTGTCAATGATGTAATTAGCAGGGAATTCCCACTTTGCAGAACGACAAAATAAAGACACATTTTGCATTTATTTACAGACCATGTGGCTTTGTCAACAATCATTTGTCTGTGTTAGCCTCTCCTGTAATATGTTATCATCATAGGTGGACTTGATGATTGCACCTGATATGCAAGAAATCAAGAAACGTGATAATACAAATGCCATATACTTTAGACTGAACTGTCGAGAAATAGAGTCCAAATAGTAAAGGCAAGCACAGATCCCTGGGGTATGCCAATGGTGACAACTGTACTGGTACTGGTTGATTTACCAACTTTCACAGTATGTGTTTTGTCAGTGAGCCAATTGGTTACTCATCTAGTGACACAAGTATTAATCCCCAGCTAGGTGAGTATCTCAATGATACCTATGCGGAGGATTGTGTCCAAGCCCTAAGCCAGATCAGGATAGCCAGTATGCACTGTCTTACCTTCATCCAGGCCTATCATACAGAATCAGTAGGCTGTGACAACATCACAGATCACCTGTCATGTGACTCAGCACATATACCTCCCTGACATGGTTGAATACACAATTCAACACACCCTCCACACAGACTGTGTTCCTGTAGAAGGGTGTACATCAACATGCATCCATGTCAGTTGGGGGGACAGCACCTGATGCATGCATGTATAGATGCATCCTGACTCTCCTTATCTGTGAGGTAGACCAACATGTCATCATGAACCTTTTATTAAATGACACTAGTAATATCCCAGCTGTGTGCAACAGACCTGTGTGAGTTGTTAATGCTACATCATGTCTGCTACATCTGTTGGATGTCTTCAAAGAGGTCATCAAAGGCATGCATAATGACAACACTATCATCCTTTTGAACTTGACAAGTCCAAGGCATTTGACACAAATCCGCACTGAGCTATTCACTCATCACTGTCAGATGTGGCCCAAAACACCTATATCACCAGGGGGGGGGGCACTGTATCACATACATGGCATGGAAATATGTTGAAACGTGTAAAGTGAACTATATCTCAGGTCCACTGATCAGGTCCGCATATCAGAGCTGTCTGCTAGGCCCTTTCCAGTCCAGTATTTAAGTCGCAGACATCACAAATGACGTACACATCCTGTGTCCAAACAGCTGTCTGAAGGATTACAGATTGTGGGCAGTCATTGACTCCAGCTGTGATATTAATATAATGCAGACAGTATCAACACACACCAAAGATTACTGCCACAGCTGTGACACCACTTGCAATGACACAACAACATGGGGGGATTTGTTATGTCAGGAAAACAAATGCACAACCCAAGTATAATATAGACAACATAGGTTCATAGGTAGGTACTAGGCTATCAGTCCAAGGGCCTACGTAAGCCTAGCCAACAAGGTTCCCTGGCTTACCCCACCCAAGAAAGTTATTTTCCTGTGCCACTGTTGAGCAGAGACACAGAAGTGATCCCCAGGGTGTATTTCCTATTTCCCATCCACTCATCAAGATTTTTCTTGAAGAGTGCTAATGAAGAACTTTGCTTGACATAGATGGGTAGCCTGTTCCAGAGTATGGGAAGTCTCTGGGACAGGAATCTATCCCTCCAGCATGTCCTGTTTATTGTGGTAACAAGGTTTAGGTCCCTAGAGCATGTAGCTCAGAGGGATTGGGATTTCTTTAGGTGTAGCATGTCTAACAGCTCTGGGTTTGACGTAGCTTTATATGTTAGGCAGAGATCACCTCGGAGTAGGTGATATGCTACGGAGTAAAGCTGGAGTTTTTTGAGGCGGTCAGTGTAGGGCATTTGTTTGAGGCCAGTAATCCTCTTTGTGAGGTACTTCTGTGCCCTTTCCAGCTGCTGCAGATGTCTTGTGAGGTACATTCTAAAAGGGGCGTTGTACTCTATAATGGGTCTAATGAGTGTCGAGTAGAGGGGAACAATGACCTCTTTTTTCCTGGATGAGAACCCTTTTATGATGAAGTGTGCTACGCAGAAGGATTTCCTGACTACTGTGGTGATGTGACTATCAAAGGAGAGACTACTGTCCACCTGGGTCCCAAGGTCTCTTATCACATATTTGGTGTTAAGTAGATTGCTGCCTATGTGGTAGTTCATGGGTACAGAGTTTTTACCAAAGGGGATGACACTGCACTTTTTGCACACACCCTATAATCAGGCCAATAGGTATGTGACCTGTGTCCTGGGATAGATGGTATATGGAATGTACACCAGCATGTGGCCACAGTGTTGATTGCTTCCTTGTACATAACACAGCTACTGAGTATGTGAAGGACATCCACATTACAAGCCACAATACCCTCATAGTTCCCAGCCTTCATCACATCAATAACTGGGTACAATGCACCCTTCTTCATGTAGTTCACTACACATCTTCCAGTGATGTGTAACTGAAGTGTACCACCTTTGCCACAGTGAGCTGTCACATATCTTATTGGCCATACCTAGGTATTCTTTTTGTGGCATAAACATCACTGTCTATTGGTGCAGAAACTCCATTAAGGTGTTACACCAGATATATGTGTGATACTTGTTCCTGTGATGAACACAGTGCATGCATAGCTGTTTGACAACATTAATGGCATGGGTTACATTCGTGACTGTGTGGGGTCTATATCAGTTCACCGAAATGGCTGAAGTTTGAACACCATATGTTCGAACTTCTAACCACGAAGTACAAAAACATCGAAGTCTTAGAACAACTATTTTCTTCCCAGGGAAAAAAATCGCTGTTCCAAGAAACACTCACACAACACAAGCACACCAAAAAAACAGCAATCCACACACAAACACTTAAAATCCTATATCTAACCCTATACTAAACTGTACATACACTACTATCTATCCACTTACCTTAACCCAAACCCTAACCCTAAGGTCCGTCACTATCACACACTCACCTGACCCGCGCCCTAACCCTAACTCACCTATCCCACCCTAACCCTAAAGTCTGTCACTATCACACACCCACCTCACCCGCGCCCTAACCCTAACTCACCTAACCCGTGCCCTACTGTCCACACAATCGCACACTTACCTGAACCCGACCCGTAACTTCCCACCACAGTCCTGATAATCACAAAGCCACAGAAACGGCCCACCAAATTCTTTCCCTGGGAAAGAATTTGGGGTTCTGCGGCTTCGCTATAATCAGTGTTTGAACTTCACAGCTCGAACATCTGGTGTTCAATCATCAGCCATTTCGACGGACTGCTACAGACCCACTGTGTGGATTGTACCTATATATATATATATATATATATATATATATATATATATATATATATATATATATATTTATATATATGCCATGCACACCAGTCAAATAGCCTGTATTGATAATAATGTCACATATTATCAGTGTCCCTTCTAAAACCTCCAGCAGATGTTACAGGGCCAGGACAGTGTGCATGATTACCCTAATAGTGTGTACATGTCATAACAGTTGTACAAGTGTGCTTCTACAGAATCATCTCTGCTCACTCTAAATCACATATATTATGTCAGAGACATGGAATTACTGGTGATATTCTAATATTGGCCATGATTGTGCTTGCTTCTTCTAATGTTGTCCACGAGCCTTTACCTGTGTCCCACTTGATGGAGACCTCTGATGAGATTACACTCATATGTAGGCAAATTGATTTGCACGGCTTCACAAAATGCACTCTACCCAATTGTATATAACATCCCTAATAGATGTTCTCTGCATTGTTCATGTAAGGATGCTTATCTCATGCAGACATCCTCCCCATTGTTATGTTACTTTGTGTGACAGTCACATAATACACATTTTCACTGTGCAGTCCCTACTGTACCATATTGATATATAACTGGTGTTCTTGCTACAACCATCTTCCATTGGCATGCCCTTATCTGCTGTACATCAGGTTGTTTCACCTGTCCTCTTTCCCTGTGTTCATTCCTGCAATTCATCTGTATGTCTCTATTCAACATACACATTTTCCCTGGGTGTTAATTTTACATGGTAGTCCATGTACACTTACAGATCATTTACACAGCTTCACTACAGAATGCAAGGAATGGGGTTTCACAATAATCTGCACTGTAGCTACACTGTCCTGTACTGCATTTGGATCATATACTTAATCATACTTCTCAACTGTCCAGATTTTCACAGAATGTCAAGATTTTTGCCTTTATATCTTGTGATGTGTTCCTTATCAAATTTGTGGTTTTCTGCCATATATTTTCTTAGGACTTATATGACTCAATAATTACATATTTTTGAGTTTCAGACCTCAAATCCTTCAGAACGTGTATCTTAACACAAACCCCTGATTATTCTAGCACATTTATAAATAGCAAATATGTCAAATATGTTCCTATTTCTGGGTCATTGCCCCCCCCCCCCCCATTATATTGGCCTTTGCGGAGATGTCTTGCACTAAGAAATTGAGAGTTATCTGTTAAGCCCTGGCGATCATTGTGGCATTCTTCGCAAAACCATGGACCTTCAGTGCTCTGATTTAAACAGAATTGTTATCTGTGTTCACTTACATGGTTTCCTGCATGGCAACACTGTTGCCAGTCACAAAACCTTGCTTATTTGCATTTAAATGCAGTGCATAGCATGAATATGCAATAAATGTTGCTGCTCACCACATATCACCCCTCACACATGAAAACTCCGTGTTGGCTTTGCACGAAGCCTACACAGAGTTTATTGAATTCCAGGGAAAGTGTATTTTCCCCAAGGATATACAAACTTGAAGTTACACTATACACTATATTAACTGTTGGGGTGTGGGGGTGCAGCCTTCACCTTGGGAGTAGAGGGAAGCCTGCCACCTCGCAAATATCACAAATGTATAAATGTGCCCATTTTTTAGCTTACAAAATTCATTATTTCTCTAGCCTGTGGTTTTGGTTTATTAGTAAAAGATATTTATTGTTTACACTTCTGATATTTAAAAACAAGCAGTTGCGTTTTAACTTCCCTTCAGCTGGTGATATTTTACAGAACTGTGCTGAAAACCATCTAAAAGTGCTGTTCCTAAAACAGAGTGATCAGCCTCTATTAGTGATATTGATTGCAAATCTATACACCAACTATGGCTTACTGTGGGAATATAAAGTTGTTCAGCTCTGCTGTACTGGAGTTACTTAGAGCGGACATTACACAAGGAACTACTATAAAAGTTCAAGCAAAGTCTCTTGCTGTCACCTGCCCAGTAACATTGATGCTGGTGATCAAACAGGAAGATGTAAAAGTACAAAACAGTGTTTTAGCAGGGAGGCAAGCCCCCATGCCTTGATAGTGTGGAGTCTCACACCCTCAGTCTCTTTATGTACTATACTACACCTCACACCAACTGAGAGAAAGTACAGCTAAACATTAGGGACTTGTGTCCAAATCTGTTCTAATCTGGTACACAAATGAAGCAGTCAGCTCAAGAGTACCTGGTAAATGCCCAGCTCAAGTGGACCTTACATTCTCCATAATCAAGTATCAAAGTATAGGTTTGTGTAGAAATACTGCAAGTATTTTATTTTATTTGTAAGACCACATAAGTTTTGTGATTCTGCAATCTGGGGTATTTCAGGGGTATTTTGGCTTCCAGGTCTTTGTAGTCATTCCTGTATGCATTAAGGCTGAATGTGCTGGACTTCTGTGAATAACTAACTTGTTCTGCTAAAATGCTTGCGGAACTGTGAGTCCCACTATGTAGTGCCACCCAAGACAGGCAGGTCATGACAAAAATATGAAACTAGTACAGTTCATTGGAGAATTTAATAGCAATCCACTCCATTATTTTTTGTCAAGAAAACCCTATGAGCAAAATTAACTCAAGACATGTGGAAAGGACCCTGGAGATTGAGGGCCACAGGACTGAAAGTGCACAGTATATTACTACGAACAAACAGATGACCAGTTCGAATAGTGCTAAATGTTATGATATCTGTCTGCTAATTTGATCACAGACAAAAGAAAAGTATGATGTTGCAAAAAATTATGAATCAAAAGATAAACTTCAGGTGACTAAAGGTGACATGACAAGACTAAATATTGATATCTTGGGAACTAGAGGGCTAAAATGGACTGCAGTGTGTCATTCTGCATCAGGTAATTATCAAATCTTCTACATTGGACAAGGATCATGCATTGGACATCCAGTAGCTTTTAAAGTCAATAAGAGTGTTAAAATCAGTGCTCAGTTACTATCCAAATGACAGAACGATCTCACTCAGACTCCAAGGCAAGCTGTTCAGCATTACAGTGATACAAAGTTATACTGGAATTACAGATGCTGAAGAGAAGGAGGCTGATCAGGTTTATAAGGATCTGCAGCACAATCTGTATATAATACCAAAAAAGATACTACATTCATCTTACATAACTGGAAGCTAAAGTTGGTAGTCAAAGAACAAGCTTCGTTTTGGTACATGAAATGAAACAGGCTATAAACTAGTAGCATTCTGCCAAGATAATTCACTGGTCATAACAAACACTCACTTTCTCAGCCTAAGAGACAACTTTATATATGAATATCACCAGATGAGCAATATCAATAGGAGACTGACTATATAACATGCAGCCAGAGATAGAAAAGCTCTGTACAGACAGTATAAAGGCCTGACGCTGACTCTAGTCTGGAATATCAGTTTTTCATTGCAAAATTTAGAATCAGATTAAAGAAATCAGGAAAAGCCCCCCAAACCAGCTATATTGCTCAGCAGATGGCAACAAAAAATATTCCAAAGAGAAGATTAAGAAGGCAAAATGCCTGTCTGTGGACACTTTAGAAGTGGCCAAGGAAAGAACGAGAACAAAAGGCAATGTAAATGGGAAAGTATGTTAAACTGAAGGCAGATTTCCAGAAAATAGAAAAATAGATAAGGAGGTATACTTAAAGAAGCAATGCAAAGAATTTGAAGAAGAAAATGGCTGAAAAAATAAGTTCTTTTCAAGACAATTGATAATAGTAAGGGAATCCTCCATGTAAAAACGAGCAGGGTGAAAGATAAAGGTGGGAGAAATATACTAAAAGCAGAAGCTGGAGATATTAAGAAGAAGTGGCATAAATATACAAAAAAATATATAAGAAGAACATGAGCATCACTCATATGTACACTACTATGTCCTCTGACATCCTGTACACTGAAGTCATCTGACCTACATACATCCTGGATACTAAGCCGCATGGGCTTTAGAAAGATTAGCTAATAAATAGGCTGTAGAAAGTGATATAATTCTAGCTGAATTGTTTAAAATCCTACAAAAAATGGCAGTGGTACAGTGTTGTCCATAATTTGTCACAAATATGAAAAATACAACAGTGGACACTGGATTACAGTAGCTTAATTTATATTCCAAGTCCATAAAAGGACAATATTAAAGAGTGCTTAAATTATCAATTACACTTGTTTCACCTGTATTACTGCACATATTTCTTCAGACCTTGTTCAAACTTTGTTATATAGTACATCAACTGTTTCTTGAAACATTTCTCCCTGGGCCTCCTTTGAAAATGGACATTGTACCTAGTCAGACTTTTGCAGTAAATAAAAGCAAATATACACACACACACACACACATATATATATATATATATATATTTATATATATATATATATATATATATATATATATATATATATATATTTATATATATATATATATATATATATATATATATATATATATATATATATATATATATATATATATGGGTCACCTTCATTTGCCTGAAACTCATTTGCCTGACAAGTAGTACTTGCAGGAAAATAAAAGGGATATATCCCTTTCCCCACTGTAGTGCGACCCTGGAGTTAGTATATATAGTTAGGGGTGGGGGCGGAGGCCTCCCCCTAGTTTGGTTTTACTGAAAAATATACAACAAAAAGCAGAGAATTTCAATCAAAATATATATTTTATATATATATATATATATATATATATATATATATATATATATATATATATATATATATATACATACATATATATACATACAGAGAGAGAGAGAGAGATACACGCATCTGTCACACATATACAGACACACATCAAAAACTGCAAGATATATAAGCTGGTTTCAGAAAAGGTAGAGGAACCAGAGATTGACTTGCCAACATTCAATGGCTAACAGGGAAAACACTGGAGTTTCAGGGAAAAACATTTACTTCTACTCTAAAGCCTTTGACTATGTGGACCATGACACACATCTTCATGCAAAAAAGGAAGTATATTACACAAAACAAGAGCTCCATGTGCAGAGCTGTACTCCTCACATTTCAACAACTATAAAGATATTAACTCTGTCATCCAATGTTACAGCAGCACAGTAGTTATAAAAATGTAGGGATATTTTATGGCAAGTGGATGGTGTTACATGGCAGGACTTCATACTGTTTTAATGCCAGTCACAGATTATGTATGAAGTCCATAAGACACGCAATTGAGTACTCCTGTACTGAAGTAGCGTATGAGTGCAAACAGTCCAGGGTCTTTTTAAAATGGACTGTCCACTCGTGCACATTTAGATTCAGTGAGCCATGTTGTGTACAAGTGTTTCTGGTATGCTGTACCCATAAATCATTTGAATGGCCATAATAAACCTCTCCTGCCTTACATACTTATTATGTAGAGTGTGTCCAATGCTGCTGTACTATCTAAACCATGCCTTAGCTCATCTCCTTAGTACTTGTGCCCTTTATATATTTATGGTGTACAGGGCTGTTCTACTAACTTCTGTAAAATGTATTATACCCCCACATATTTTAGACGCTGTTTAGATGTAGGGCTACTGTGTGTGTAGTTCATTAATTTGCTGTTTATTGTCAGTAATCTGCTCAGCTGAGTCTTCTATTATGCCACCTTGTGATTTGTATATGTAATGGCAGGCCGACATGTAGCAAAACTGGCTACATTGCAGTTTTCTCTGAAAGCTTCTAGGGAAAATCAGAATTACCTGGTGGGAGTGGTCAGTTGGTTCAGTGCAAACTTCAGGAGAGACCCAAACCCCAGATTCCCTATTCCAGAGAACATCCAAAGCCCAGGTGAGAACAAAAACACAGCATCCATGGGACATCCATGGGACCACAGGTGTGATTCTAATGTGCTTCATGAACTCAATGAGAATTAAACCCACAGTTAGAGCAGCACCCACCAGCTAGCCTCACCTCAGGATCGTGCCCAAGAGCATACGCCTGGCGTGGCACCACACTGTGGTCCCGGTGCCTCCACAGACTGAAATTACAGACCCTGGAATTGCTCAAGCTTGCCTTATATGCAAAGGTATGGAGAGGATCATAATGGAACTCATAAATAAAACTGGAGGAACTTTGGAGACTTGCATCCAACTCAGCAAAGCTGTGATCCTTTGTTGGATCCTGCCTCTGCTGCTTGACTTGTTTTTTGAGTCAGTGAGGCTGAAAAGGATTGAGGAGGGCAGCAAATACAGCCTACTACCCTCTGGCAAGGCCTGGCACCTGGCCCACTATCCGACCCTCATCAAAAACTCATCAGCTTGATGTAAACCAATGTAAACCCACATGATGGCTAAGTGACAGAACCCACAGGGTCCACAGGGTCAGAGTTGCTCAGACTCAAAGAGCCTCACAAGTGGTGTCCCCCTGTGTCCCAGTGGGCCTCAGTCCTGGGTCCACTCTGTTTTTGCAGTACTTTTTCTGAAGTACAAGCAAACACAGGAGGTTATGGCTGACAAAGTGACAAGATGACTGCAAACGTGCCACAGTCACAAACACATCTGACAAAGATGACTCCAGAAAAGCCTCACAATGATGGAATGGATAAAGCAGAGCCATGGCCTGGCTCAGTTAAAAAAAAAAAAGTCATACCCTTTGGGAAAAGGAAAACAAGGCTACCCCTAGCTATAGGTGGCAATCCACTGAGCACAGAAAAAAAAGTCATCAGAGATCTGGGGACCCAGGTTGACAGCCTTCGCTTGACACACTCATGTTTTAAAGTAGTTAGGAAAACCTTTCTATATCACACCCTGATCATGAAGGGATTCACATCTAGATCAAGGGAGGTCATCGTCCCCTGTACTCATCACTTATTAGACCTAATGATGAGTACAATGCCCGTCGGAATGTATCTGACCAGACACCTGCTGCAGCTTGAAAGGCCCCAAGTCCAAAAAAAAGGATATAAAAAAAATAAAAAATATGTAAATATACTGCTTGGAGAGAAAAGAACTCCTATTCAGTCTCTCTCATACCGCTTGCTCAGAGGTGACCTGTGCCTGACATATAAGGCCATGTCAAACCCAGATTTGATCAATATGCTTCACCTCAAAAAAGATCCCCCTCCTCAACCACAAGGGGGCGAACTACACCACACTTATAAATAGAGCGTGCTGGAAGAGGGACAGATTCATCACCCAGCAGACCTATTATGTGGTGGAACAAAATCCCAGTACATGTGAGGCAGCACCTCTCTGGTCTGACCAATGGATGGGGAGATTGCAGATATAGGGATTACTTTACTTCACTGCTTTGACAGAGGCACACAGCAAAATGATAGGCATATTTTATTCAAACTAAAGAAAGGTGTGAAATTCACATAACTATGGGCTAGATGAATGTCAGTGATATATAGCTAGCACATGTAATGCAAGGGATGTCCTTAAATTCTATGCAGCAAACTGCATTTTGAGGTTTTTGTTTAATTAATGCAGATTTAAAATGTCAGGCTGTAGCTACAATGTGAAGATTAGTTATGAATAAGATAACAAAAATGTAGTTACATGTAGCCAGCTGACAGGTCTCCTGAGCAAACCCTCTGGCAGATTTAAAATATCCTGAGTGCTTGTTTCTAACAAAGCAGTAGCATCATGAAATTGATTTCTCACAGGACAGTTAAAAGTGCTTACATTTGCTTTTAATTAGTAAAATTCAAGACAGAGATGTTGTCTCAGAACAGCTACCCAAAGAAGCATTTAAATTATTCAGAGGTGCATAGAAGGTAAGGGGTGATCAAAAAGCTGTAAATCACCTCTTTTAACTGTTCCACAGTAATCTGTTATCTTTTGAGGTACTGAATTGACCGGACCTAACTACTTCAAGCCCAAATTTAAAACATTTAATAGTGCCAAACAAAAGGTGGAAATAACAATGAATATGTCTCCAACACATGAAATTTATTGTTGCATGCTATGCAAACAAAAATACTTAGCACTTTCGTCCTTGTACATTCAAAAAGAACTTCATCAGAGCATTTAATTGCAATCTTACATAAATTAAGTTGTCAACCAATCACGGCAACCCAATTAACTTTTCATGAATAATTTTTTAATTGCACATTACCATATGAATCATGAAAATGCATAATAAATATTTATTTTATTTATTTGACATTTTGTTACCATGAAAGTAAAAGCCGCGGTGGTACAGCAGTAGCGCTGTTGCCTCACAGCAAGAGGTTCTCCTGTTCAGTTCTCGGGTGGAGTGCCTTCTGTGTGGAGTCTGTATGTCCTCCCTATGGTTGAGTGGCCTCCGAAAGACATACGTGAATGGGCGTGCCTTCGCTGAAGGTTGGGCGTCGGGCTGGCAACTTGGCACCATAAAAATCTACTGCCAATCATTAGTGGATCGGAGTTCCACTGTGGCAACCCCTAACTGGGAAAAGCTGAAAAGACAAACAAGTTATCATGAAAGTCCGATTGGGTGGAGAACCCATTTTCAGCAGAGGCCTATGGAGAAGCGCTCTATATACTACAGTGTTGTTGTTGTACAATACAATAAAACAATACAAATACAGTACAATATTACAGTACAATAGCATAAAAAGAGTTATAAATAATGTAAACATGTTGAAAACTTTTAGTGGAGAAACAGTACTAGCCATAAATTTGAAGATTTGTTTATAATACAGTTCTCCATGAAAGTATGTCTTGAAATTGTTTTACCTTTGTCAAAAGTATTAGTTATCATTATATATCTTTATACATATGTACATATTTACAAGTAAAAATAGGGGTCATCAGAAAAGGCAGAGAGAAGAGTGTAATTTGTTTAGGTATACCGTAGATTACAGTAGATTACAGATGATACAGATTGGATATATAAAGTTGAGTATTAAATGAGTGTAGAATCTATATGAGTTTGAGCAGAGAGATATAAGTAATGCTAGTAAATAGATGTGGAATAGATAGAGCAGAGAAGGAAAGGTGATTGCTGGACTTATAGCATAGTTGTTTATTATTAATTTTTTTTTTTACAGGGACAGTTGCTTGACTTAAGTAATAATTGTTTTATCTTGAATTTAGAGTTCCAGTGATTTAGTGTGGACATGATGTTTAGTGGTAGTGTGTTCAATAACCTGGTTATGGAATAGGAGTAAAAAGATTGTCCTGCAATTTTATTTGGCTTATATAGAGTTAATAATTGTCTTTGGAACATAGGGATCGATTGGGAGTGTAGGCTGGGAGAACACAATGTATGGAAGGGCATTTTTCTGGATTATAGATTATTTTATGGGCAATGGCTAGTTGTTGGTAGTTAGCTGGTGGGATATATTCAGCTAGTTAAAGGAAGTAAGGGCAGTGCAGTGATATTTGTAGAATGGTAGACCTGTGGCAAATTTGGCATTTTTATTGTAACAGGATTCTTGTTTGTTTGTTAGTGTAGTGTAGAGGTTGGTTAGTGTAGGGGCACCATATAGTAAAGAGGGCAGGAGCTATCTGGAGCCTAGTGTTCTTTTTGTGTTTAGGTTCATAAATATTTTGTGCCTATATAGCATTCCAAGTTGCTGATGTGTTTTTTAATGCATTTTGGATATGTAGGTCAAATGATAATTTATCTATTGTAACCCCTAATAATTTGGCATGGGGAACCAGTTCTAGTTCTGTGTTATTGAGGGAATATATTTTAAAGTCAGTGGGGTCTGATTTAGATGTGAAGAGCAGTAGTTTGGTTTTGTTAGGGTTTACCAAGAGATTTGCTTTGTTGAGCTAGGTTTCAATGGCTGTGAAGGCAGTTTGTGTCATTTGTTTTAGATAAGTTATATTATTTGTGGTAGATACAACAGTTGAATCATCTGCATATTGAATAATCGTACTTTGGCAGGAGGCTGTATAGAGGTTATTTATAAAGATGTTGAAAAGAAGGAGCCCAAGGATAAAGCCATGAGTTTGTAAGTCTTATATTACGTAGTTCCTGCAAAACTTTCTGGTGTAACACTGTATCGAATGCTTTTGATAGCTCAAGAAATATTGCTGATGTTGGTTGTCCTAAGTCCCTAGCTGTATTGATTGTATCAGTAAAGGATATTAAGGCAGTTGTGTTGTGTGATGGTCTGGAACCATGCTGGGTGGGTATTATTAGTCTATTATCAATGGGGTAGCGAAAGAGATGCCTATGTAAAAATTTTTCCAAGATTTTGGAGAGAGGGGATAGGATTGAGATGGGATGATAATTGGACAGTTCATTTGATTTTCCTCCTTTATATAAAGGGGTGACTATTGATTTCTTCCACATTAATGGGGCATAGGATTCTAGGACAGATCTGTTAATTAGGATACTTACTGAATAGGCTATACTGCTAGTTTAAGTATTCAGATGGGAGATTGTCAGCAGAGAGGGAGCTGGGCTTTATTTTTTGTAGTAGATAGCATATATAGTTTGTGGATACTGGTTACCATATAAGGGATGTTGGTTGTGCAGGCAGAGTTGGAGTAGTTTTGGAAGAGGGTGCTGATAAAGTGGATTGATTGAAAAATATCATTTTGGGGTATTGGTGTGAAGTTAGCAATATTAGTAGAGTTTGCAGTGTGGGATTTGCTGGGATTATTAACCAAGTTTCTTATGCTTTTTATGAAGTATGTATTAAGCATTTCAGTTATTTGCACTGGGGATTTGTCTGCAACTGGTGCAGGGTTTTGATTTCTACCTGGGGGAAGTAATGTTGAAATAGTGGACCAGAACTTTTTAGTGTTGTTTTTGTGGTCAGATAATTGCTGAGTAAAGTATTGTTTTTTATCAGTAATTATACGTTTCTTTGCTTGGTTATGTAGTTGCCTATAGTTTTGCATGGTTAAATCATTCTTATTTCTTTGGAATTCTTTCCAGGCTTTGTCCATTTTTTGTAAAAAAAAATTGTGGATTTTGTGAGCCAGGGTACATGACTGACTTTGGTTCATTTTGTGTGGAGTGGGGCAAGGCTATTGATGGTATCCAAGAATAGATGATTGAAGTAACTAACTGTATCATCTAGAGGCAATGTCTTTAGCATTGTCCAGTTTAAGGATGTAAGTATATTGACAAAGAGGCTTTGACTAAAGTTAGATAAATTGTGGGATGTTTTGTAGTGATGGATTCTAGGTTGATGGATAATTGTTCTGTAGGTGTTAAGCTTTTAAGTGGTCACAATGTGTCAGGGAGTGTGCACTAGTTACAGTAGTTTTTGGCTTCTGAGACTAGTATCCAATCTAGAATAGGGTTTTGATTGCTACTTTTCTGAATTCTAGTTGGGGTGGTTAGAAGTTGTGTGTAGCCTGAGAAGTTAAGACTGTTAGAAGGAAAGTTAGACATTGAATTCTGCCAATTGAAATTTACATCACCCATGATGATCATTTCATTATATATATTTTGGGACATTCAGGATAGAATATTTTCAAGTGTAGTCAAGTTTTGACCTGGGGGGAATGTATAAGGATGTAATACAGAGCTGTTTATTTGTATTTAGTTTTAAGAAGCCACTGTGGATTTCAGCATTGTTGAATGTTGGGATGGACTTACTGTGTGGAATAATAGTATATGAAGATAGGTAAATTATAGCTACACCACCTGCTTTTTATGGGTACTGTCAGACCTTAATGTGTTATATCCCGGTGGAAGTAATTCTGTATCCTAGATATTTTATTTTAACCAGGTTTCACTGATAACAAGTATATCAGGATTATATTGTGTTAGCCATGCATGGAGGTCTGTTAATTTATTACACATGTTCCATATATTTAGTGTGACTAAAAATAGTGAGTTGGGGGTGGGTTTATTATTGTTATGTGTAGTAGAGCGAGGTCCTGGGTTTGGGTGTATATCTCCTCATTGAGATAGGGCCAGAAGTTATAGAGTAATACAACATTCTGATTACTGGTAATGCTATTGGTTTTATTTTTATACTTTTAGTATTGTTGGGGAAGAGTACCATTTTCTACTTTGTAAGGGGGAGGATATTTGGGTTCAGTAGGCTGGGTGATATATAAGAGTAGCTATTAGTATCTTTGTGAATGTTGCTATTAGAAGTGATTGAGTTTATGGTGGTTGTGATTTTTTGGTCAGTTAGCGAGGTGGTTTGTATTAGCATTAAAGGAATTATTTTTGAGACACAGAGTTTTAGTAAAATAGTAGGGGAATGACATTTTTGAGAATAAGAGTAATGGAGTAATACAGAAAGGAAGAAATCCTTTTAGCAGTATTTAGTGTGTAGGGTAATAATGTATTAGATGTCAGTGTTACTGCATTAATTAGGAAGGAGTAAAGCAGCAATGTGTGAATAAGTATGATTGATTTGTGTGTTGGATGGGGAGAAGATTATGATTAGTATAAATGTAATTGAAGAGGGGATGGGTGGGAATGGTGGTAGGGTAGGGGAGCGAAGTGACCCTGAGCGGGTAGAAATCTGGTCAAAAAGACAGTCTCTGCTAAAACCAATCAGGGGTCCTGGAATTTATTTGGATGCAGTCAGTGGTAAGCACTGAAAATATGGAGACACCTTCTTAGTCTTTTTTTTCTTTACCGCTGATATAGTTACAGACAAACATGTAAATCAACTCAAATAATAAGGACCACGCTTGTTTCTTTGAAGGGGTTAATAGTTGCTTTTGGGAGGGAAGTGTGTTCAAAATAACTTTAGAATCCTGCTTTCACATAAATTGATTGAATTGCAGGATACTTTCATGTAATGAAGCTGCAATGGCAGATGAGAAAAAACACATGTAATTAGTTATGGGGTTAATAGCAATTTTTGGGAAGGAATTGTATTTAAAGAAGTACCTCAGCATCCAGCTGTAAAGATATATCAAATTAACTGCAGGACACTATAGTGGAAGGACATTATAGTTAAAGGTGGATGTGGTTGGGGGGTCTGAGAATTAAGCCCTAGCTTGGTGTACTTGCCACTTTACAAGGTTAATACAGGGTTCAGGAAATAAATTAAATGCAGTACAAATAAACATACTTCACTATCCAGGTAGGAATGATCAGTTCAGAGAGTTCAGCTATAGGGTTTTTTTGGGGGTTTTGTAGAGCAAATGAGCCAGGAAGGGGGAGCCCTTAGAGTAGCAGTGGATTAGAGAATAACCCTTAAGATTCACTATCCAGGTACAAGGATCAAATCAGAGAGTTCAGATGTATTTTTTTTTTGTTTTTGTAGAGCAAATGAGCTGGAAAGGGGGAGACCTTACTGTACCAGTGGATTAGAGAATAACACTTAAGATTCTTTATCCAGGTAGGAAGGATCAATTCAGAGAGTTCATATGTAGGGTTTTTTTTTTGTGGAGAAAATGAGCCAGGAAGGGGGAGCCCTTAGAGTACCAGTGGATTAGAAAATAACCCTTAAGATTTGATATCCAGGTAGGAAGGATAAATTCAGAGAGTTCAGATATAGTTTTTCCTGTTTTTGTTTTTGTAGAGCAAATGAGTGGGGAAGGGGAGCCCTTAGAGTACTGGTGGATTAGAGAATAACCCTTAAGAGTGACTAGTACACCTCGTGGTGGACTGGAAGGGGGACACAGCAGCTTCCTCTGGAAGTCAGTACCCAGCCATCATCACAATAGTTAACTGCAATAAAATGACAAAATAGGCCTGACAATTTCACTATTAAAGACATTTTTTTAAAATAAACTCATGTATGGCAAAAGCCTTAGAGTTATGAAGCCGGATAAAAGGGGGACATAGTCATTATTGATAGTTCTGAATACTCAACAAGAATGATTGATTTATTATCAGATGAATTTACATACAGGAGGGTATCCATCAATGAGATTATTGTTGCTTATGCTAGAGTTGACTTCACCCTTTTTGATTTGGTGTTGTAAGAGTTTATGGATCATGAAACTTGGGAGTACCTGAATGTTTCCAAACCTGCTATTTCTTCCATCTTTGGCATTCCCACAATCCATAAATGCAGCCAAAATCCTCTTTTAAGGCCAATTGTTGCAGTGACAGTTTCCAAGACTGAATAGCTGGCTAAATTTTTTGATTTAAAATGTAAAGGTCTTTTAGAATCTTCTTCTTTTGGCTTTTCCCAGTTAGGGGTCGCCACAGTGGATCACCTGTCTGCTCATGATTGGCAGTAGAGTTTTACAGTGTCAAGTTGCCAGCCCGGCGCCCAAACTTCCACGGAAGGCACACACACCCACACACTCACTCCTAGGGCCAATTTAGAGTGTCCAATCTACCTACAGCATGTCTTTGTGATGTGGGAGAAAACCGGAGCACCCGGAGGAAACCCATGTGACCACAGGGAGGACATGCAGACTCCGCACAGAAGGCACCCCAGCCAAGGATCAAACCGGAGAACATCTTGCTGTGAGGTGACAATGCTAACCACTGCATCACCGTGGCCTCCCAAAGGTCTTTTAGAATCTAAACCTTACATTTTAAGCGATTCTTGGCACTTTTTTGAAAACCTGGATTCCAAACAATATGACAATGGGATAATGTTTATTCCTGTGGATGTTGTTAACTTGTTTCCTGTCATTCCTCATGTTATTGACTTGGAAAGATTTTCTCAGTTTTTGAATGCTCAAAAGCACATTCCCTCTTCAGATATTCAAGTTTTGGCACCATTATTGAAGTTGACTTTGACTAACAGTTATATACTCTTTGAAGGTGAATATTTTCACCAAATTGCTAGTGTGGCTATGGGGGAAGCTTTGCTCCCTTGTATGCTAACATTATTTTGGCTATTTAGGAATAGCAGTTTGTTTTTGTGCCTGACTTTTTATTATTGCTACATTAATACTGCAGTTTTTTGGATGATATCTTGATTCTCTGGATGGATATGCTTGAGCAATTGAACGAGTTTCAGTTAGCCTGGGAAAAATCTACTTCTTTTTTTAAAATTTACTTATGCAACTGACCCTTGTAGGATCAGTTATTTTGATATTCTTTTTAGAAAACTGTGTTTACCAATGTTATGTATTCAACATTTATAGAAAAGAAACCTTTTCTAATTTTTACCTGCACTACAGTAGCCACCCTTATCACCAGTAAAATGGTGTTAAAGATCAGATGGTGCACCTATTGAGATTGGTTTTTGAAGATTCTGTATTCAGTAAAGAAATTCATCACTTATTTTGTATGTTTTTGGACAGGGGCTACCCTTATGACCTTTTGAGGGATGTTAAGGCTGAAATTTTAAATGCCTAGCAGGATAGGTTTGCTCCAGTTTTAAACATTAAAACTCTTAGTGGCAACTTTGCCATCAACAGTGTGTTAAACATGAGGTAATGAAGTATTACTAGTACCTCACACCCATTCTTTACTATTCCCTATAGTAGAGACGTTGGTAGATACAGTAGATCAGTGAAATCATTGGAATTTAATTTTGTCGGATGATTTGAAGAGGGTGTTGGGCTTGTGCCCTACAGTTATTTTTAGCAAAGGAAAGAAGATTAAATATATGTTGGAAAGCAATTCTATAAAAGGAAAAGATGACTGTAAACAAGTTGCTATGAGAAAGTGTGGTTGCTGCAAATTTTGTAGATTTATACATGAAGGAACATATAATGTGGTATTTGGTTTTGGTAGGACAATTTTTTTTGTCTCAGTAGAAGTAACTGCAACACAATATGGATGGTCTACTTAGAGAGTTGCACTTAATGCGATGCATTCTATGTTGGGAAAACCAGCAAGAAATTGAGACAAAGAATTAGGGAATATATGTACAACATTAAAAAGAAAAAGTCTACTAATGCTGTTAATAGGCACCGGACTGTTTGCCCTAACTTTAAGAAGTTTATGTTTTTTATCATTGATAGGGTGGTGACATCAGAAATGGGGGGGGGGGTGATCCTGATATTTTGAGTTTAAGGAGTTAGTATGGCAGTTGAGGCTTAATGCCTACATTTCTCTGAGTTTGCACAACTATCGATTATGAGTGTTTTGAAGAGGAAAGCAAATGTGTCTTTGATTCTTACAATATGCCTTTAAATATTTGGTTAGTAAAACAAAAAACAAAAAAAAAGCTCAAAAAATGTTTCACTTCTGATTTTATGCATTTTATATTGAATGTTGAAGGTAGGCTTGTCATTTTATTGCAGTTAACTATTGTGATGATGGCTTGGTGTTGACTTGTGTATTTTTAGCTATTTTTAGTTATTTATTATGCATTTTCATAATACCATATGGTAGTGTGCAATTAATTATTCATGAGAAGTTAGTTGGGTTGCTGTGATTGGTTGACAGTTATTTAACTTATGTGAGAGTGCAATTAAATACTCTGATGAAGTCCTTTTTGAACGTACAAGGACAAAAACGTTGTCTTTGCACAGTGTTTAAAAATAAATTTCATGTGTGGGAGACATATTCATGGTTATTTCCATCTTTTGTTTGGTTAGGTTTCATGTGGTTTAGCTGTGGTTAACATTTAATAGTGCACATTTTCTGATTTGGACAAGGCAGAGTTCAACAGGGCTATCAAATGTAATTTATTTGATTCCAAGGCAATCAAACATATGTTGTAGATGAAGGAGCAAATATTTATTTCCCCATTTCTTCTTGCAGGTTTCTGGCACCTGTTTTGCAGCCAGAGTAATTTTGTTTTCATTTAATAAAGCCAGACATAATGGAGCTTTAAAACCAGTCTCACTGACTTCTAATTCATGAAATGTTATTGATATCTATCATATTCATTGCTCCACAACAGAGCTTCATGATGGCCCAGCTATTGTGACGACGGAGGCAGATATGGCAATATGCTATAGAGCACTTCTTAGCACCTCACAACAGTTTTCAGTCATTAAACAGATACACTGTTTAGAAAATTCTATGAAAGGCAAAATCCTTTCAGGAAATATATGTTGTTATTATTAAGAAGTATACATGACAATTGTTTTTGCTCCCTACTGAAATGTCGACACTAAACATGCCGAGTGCCGACATACAGAAAAAAAAGATCAAAAATACAAGAGAAGAGCGAATCTTGAATATTGCTGTTCTCCTTCAAATTTCTTTGGGCAAGCTCTCCACATTCCCCATACTTATATATATATATATATATATATATATATATATATATATATATTAATTCCAAGATCACCATACTTCAGAGAAAAGGGAATATTCAGTGAAATGGCCATTTCATACTTAGTATATGTAAGTCCGTTTTTTCAACCATTCAGTCTCAATGTTTCAGGACTCGATCTAGCAGTTGCTGACATTTCAAATAATTACCTATTTAGTATTGTAGTTTCTATATTAAATATATAAAATATATAAGTATCCTTCCTGTTGCATGCTTACTTCACATTACCTGGAAACATTTTCTGCACCAGTCTGGAGCATACATAAGGCCGATAAAATCTCCTCTACCACATTCTTTACAGTAACGAGTTCCACACCATTTGCACATGTAGGTCTGCAAAAGATGAAATAAAAATATGGATAATAGTTTTAGTAGCTTACCACTAAGAAATGCAAGGGCAGCTATGAACTAAGGGCTGTATTTGAGTCAGAGACAAAAGTATGGTCTCTTTTAACTATATTCAGAAGCTTAGATGCAACCAACAGCTCTGTGCATTCTTTATGTATAATGGTAGCTGCTTCTTTGAAATCAAGAACAAGAATTCTTACAGGCAAATTTCTTCTAACTTCACCCCACCCGCTATTTCCTCTATGCCCTTTCCCTCTTGACACTTCCTCATCCCCTATTGAAATCATTCTGGACTAAGGCTTTTCATCATTTTCAAAATGAAAATACCATTTACATGGGCCCTGCCAATATTGCAGAATGTCTGCTGTCTTACTTAGCAAAACCCCTCCATCACCTCTTCAGCTGGAATCTCTCCACTGATGAGATCCTGAGTTGTGGGAAAGAACTGTTCTGGTGCCCATTCATAATGGTGATCCATCCACTGACCCTAGGAATTACAGGCCTGTTATTTTCGCTAGTATTATGTACAAGGCTATTGACACATTATTGCTGAACTAATATACAATGATATAGCCAACTTTATAACACTAGATACCTACAAGATTGGTTTTGTAAAAGCAAACCTTGCTTTCTCTGTCTCATTTAGTTCTTTGGAATTGTTACTGGGGGCACAGATAAAAGATATACAATCAATGCTACGAACCTGGACTTTGCAAAAGGCCTTTGATACTATCCCCAATACTAAGATTATTGACAAACTCTCCCAAGCCAACATTAAGCCCAAACTTCATCATCAGTATCCCATAGGGATCTGTCTTGGGCCCCTTCCTCTTTGCATATACTTCTTTGATATGAAAACTGATATCAAGCAATTTCTGCTAGCCATGGTTCCTGATGGTTGTAAACTGGCCATAGTTATGACATCACTTTCTGACAATCAAATTCCCCAGCAAGGGCTGGACCAAACAAATGCTGTGTATATTAACTATAGGCTTTATCTCAATGCCAAGAAATGCAGCACATTTTCCTTTGGTAATTCTAGCATTACCACAGCATATCCTATGGATAACATTCCAATTAAATCTGACCCAAGGACTTGGGTATCTATAAACAATAAAAAACACTGGTAACTATAAAGGCTGTTCTCCTCTGGTGCTTCGGACCCAAAAAAAACACTCGGCAAATGGTGCAACACTTTTATTCCAAAAGATAATCCACAAGTACGATAGAGATAACAAAAAAAATATGTTATCTCTATCGTACTTGTGGATTATCTTTTGGAATAAAAGTGTTGCACCATTTGCCGAGTGTTTTTTGTGGGTCCGAAGCACCAGAGGAGGACAGCCTTTATAGTTACCGGACAGTGTTTTTTATTGTTTTTGGAATACTTTCTGACCACGGACTTTTGTACTTGGGTATCTATGTTAATAACAAACTCCCCTTTGACCACCATGTCTCTGTTGGGGTTAGAAAATCATTCAACCTTGCACAATGTATCTTTCAGGGTATCTCCTTAAGGTCCAAAGAAATTATGGTCCCAGTTTATTCCTGATCATTAGTCCCATCATTGACTATAGTCTCCTCTTTGTAATGTGCTTCACTATACACCTACTGCAATGGGTTTTCACCAATAAAATTTCAGGTCTTAGTACCCTTAGCTACTTTGACAGATTTAAATCTTGTCTCTCTTGTCAGTGTCGTATAGGCTCATGAGGGGTGATTTCTGCTTAGCCTTCCCTCCACTGAATGAACCTGCATTCTTTAAACATCTTCACCTAAAGTGAACCAGCGGTAAAGTGAATATCTGCTCAAGAGATCTAAACCTATAATGACACATTAAAAATAGCAGCTCTTATGACAGGTACCTAATCCAAACTATCCCTCATTTCTGGAATAGGCTCCCCTTACTTATCAAGCAAAATACTTCTCTGGCAATATTTAAAACCAGTCTGGATGATTATCATAAATTTTCACCTGGGTTATGTGGGGAACATTTAATTAATGGTGGACAGTATTATACTGGGTATGGATTAATGTCTCAGTGATCTCTTTGTCTGTAAATTAATAAGAACCTGTTACCCTAGGAACATCAGATGAAATAAATTAAAGAAAAAACATTGAACTTCCTCTTTTTTTAGATATCCATCACAAAGAGGGTGTTGTTGTGCTAATGGACAAGACATCAGAGATGCCCGGGAAAACTAAGTTTAGCAAAATGCAATTAGTAGTAATGTAGACACAGAAAGGCCTAGAAAAAAATGTGTATTTATTGTGTTGCTGTTATTTAAGCATTCCTGTCAGAGGTCTTTTTTCTTTAAGAAAATAAATAAACAGCACACAAACCCCCCTACTCAAATGTAAAGCAGCTGCAGCACCCCAGAGAGAAGTATTATAAATCTGACCATTCTGTTTGTTGGTCTCCTGTTCCATCCTGCCCATGGTCTACCTTGAAAATTAATCAAGTAGATTATGGGGGAGATGGAGCAGGAAGACAACACATTTGAAAGTGTAAGGAAGGTGTGTGACATGAAGAGAAAACCGTCCTCTCAGCACTAATGTGAGATAAGTTTTTTTAATACTGTTACTGGCAGGCACACCTCTCAACTGTACTGCATTTGGCAGTACATTTTGATATGTAGTCTTGCTTAACCCCACCTCTCTGCAAGATTTTCCAAGTTAGCAACTCTAGGCATGAGTTATTAACACTTTACTAAACCTTTTCTTTTTTGCATGCAGTATATGTTCCTACATTGTCCGATGCAGTTGAGGGATCAGATGATCAGGTGATAGTGTAGCAACCAGTGAGAGCTTAGGAATACTGAAGAATGTATAGAATAAGAAAAATGGGACAACTGAAATGAAGTGGCATTATTTAGTGATGACAATCCACAACCCCTTGCCAGAAAACATCACATTTTATTGAGAACAAACCACAAATATGAGGAAAAACTGTGGACAGTTGAGAACTATGCTACACACACACACACACACACACACACACACACACACACACAACACATTTGACCATCAGTTACAGACATTTGTATGACTGTGCACTTGACGTCAAGTGAATGAATAAATACATAAATAATGTGGCATAAATATATATCAGCTCACTACTATCAGAAACATAAAATGCGATCCATTGCAGCTCTGCAATTAGAGACAAAGACCCCATATCAGGAATATTTTAAATATTTATCTCACATACTCAGAAATTTGCTAGAATAACAATCTTTGCATTAGCAGGCATTTTCTGAATGATATGAAGTCTTATACATCATTATTTGCTGACAGCAATCTAACTTGTCAGAAAGCCAAAAATTGTACAAGGAACAGACAAAAATACCTCTCACCTTTTTTACTAAAGAACTTTGGACAAAGCCAAATATAGTGGAGGGACAAAAAGCCCCAAAAGGTAATTTAAATATTATTTTTTATCTATTTGATAGCTGGGTAAACTCACTGGACACACTGTTCCTTTCCATGGGTGACTCGGGAACACTGTCTGATTAATTTGTTCAAACGCCACAATGTAAACAAATGTAATTTCTTTGGACTAAATGTCAGACAACTCAAATTCACTTAACAAGTTAGCACAACATCAAGTGTTGTGTCAGCATGCATTTTCTGGACAACAAGAACTGTGAAACTCTAATGACTGGCTTTATTTACTGACTGTAATCCTCAGTTATTTACTAGAAAATAAAGAATTTATTGAGGGACAGGGCACAAATGTGAGGCAAGATCAGAGACTTTCTGTAAAATCAGGGACAGATAAAAGGCAAGAAACACCAACTCACTTAAAAGGTTAACAGAAGAACAGGTGTTGCAGACATGCATTTTATGAACAATAAAAACCTATGAATCTCTAATGATTGGCATAATTGACTGACTGCAATTCTCATTGATTTTCTAGAAAATCAAACATTTTATAAGAACTATGAAACTCTAAAGAATAGCATTATTGACTAACTGTAGTTATCACTGATTAACTAGAGAATCAGTCATTTTATGAAAACTGTGAAACTCTAATGATTGTCATTACTGAGTGACTATAATCCTCATGGATTTACCAGAAAATCAAGGACAGGAAAATTATGAAGCAAAATCAGAGATTTTCTGCAAAATTGTGGACTGATGAGAGACAGACAAATTTAATTCTCTTAAAAAGTAAAAAAAAAAACAGGTGTTGCATAAACATGCATCTTCTGAACAATTAAAACTATGAAACTCTAATGACTGACAGTACTGACTGCCTGTAATCCTTACTGATTCAAAAGAATATCAAACATTTTACAGGGATGGCAAAATAAGAGACATGTTGCAAAATCCGGGAGAGCTGAGAGTCAGAGCTTTGCCATCTGCCTCAGTGCACACACACACACACACACACCACTGCAGTTATGTACCATATCTATATGTTGCTGCAATATCTTCAGCAATGTACTATTCTTTTTCCTTAAAAGACCACACTAGTTCAGGCTTGCCCACTATTGGTCTGTTTTGACTGAAAAAATCTCAAGGAAGTTTTTCTGTCTCATTGGCTGTTCATTTCAGCTAAAGAAAGAGAAGAAATCAGAGTTGTCATATATCAAAGAGGAGTGGGCCCACATTGAGAAGATGGAATCTTTTATTTATTGATTTATTTGTTACAGTGATGTTTATGGCACCCACAAGCTACCACCATCCCCCATCATGCTTTGTGCTAAATCCTGACTTGGTTGGTACTGAAAGTAAGGTAGGTATGCTGATAAAGTTCAACAAATCAGATGAAAAGTCAGTTAGGTGTCAGCATACATTCAATGGAAAGTACATGATAATGAGTCAGATCACTAAAACACAAAGGAAAGCTGCACAATGATAGCTGAAATATTGAATGGAAAATGTCTGTACGTTGAGCAGCATGCTGATTAGAGCTCCATCTGTGTGAAAACTTAGAAACTGTTAAAAATGCCAGTAAAAGTTGTCAATTTGGATAAAGTTCAGTTACTGGTAGAGGTGGGCAAGCCTGGAATTTTTGAAAAAGAGCTGAGACAAAGCCAAGTCAAGGGTCTGGCTTGGCTGTTAGAGCCCACCAAGAGCCATAGCAGACAATTAGAAAAGTAGCTAAGTTAAAAATAACTATGTCTGGAAGTTCAGAGCAAATTATTTAATTAAAAAATATATATATATATATATATAGTTACAGCCAAATAGACATTGGCATTGGAGGTATTCACTGAAATGAATGAATTCTGACTGTATGTTGATCATACTTCCTAACAGCTTACACCCAGCCTCCCCTTTCACCATGCCCAAGCTAAGGGACTGCTGACAATGAAAAACAGGAAACAATTATAATAAGCACTGTACAGAAGTACAGCACATTGTATGCAGCAACAAGAATGCTCCCTGGCTAGTAAAAAGAAATTCATTTTTTCACCTTAATGATTATTCAGTGCACAATAGTTCAACCACACTTTGCAAAAATAGTCAAACAGCCCAAGGTAAAAACTAAATATGCTGCCTAAATGGAACAACAAAAGTCTTGTGAAATGTGAATTTTGTTAGCTTTATGTAAGAAACAATATTTTAGTTCTCTTTAGGCAGCACACAATAATAGTAAAAAAACAAATGGTATTGTTAATAACCTAAATATTTGGGTACAAAATAAATTGTGAAGTTGCTACAAAATATAACACTGACAAACGTTGTTCTTTGATAGATACAGCCCTCCGACAAACCTTATCAGCCAACTGACCTTTCCTCTGATGTATTTATGTCCCCAAATAATAGCCCCTTTCTGTACACTAATTTCTCACTGAGAAAAGAATGAAAAATGTTAAAAATTACTGTAACATGATGCTGTTTAAGCTTGTGTTTGGTAAACCCATACACTTCTCTCCAACAAGCCACATTACTTTTTTTGCCAGCAGTGATTTTATGATGATCTTGTACTTTCATGTACAAGATGCCTCCACACCACTTCCCCAAAAAAGCAGCCCAGTTCTGTGCACATCTCTGTTGCTTGATGGTGAGGAAACTGAAAGAGAAAGAAACAACTACAATAATGTAATAATTTCAACATTTTCCACTTGAGCACATATACTCACCCCAAACGTACCCTAAGCACCTCTCAGAGATTCAAAGCATTGAGCTAAAACAGAGACAATTGAGAGACTGGGGCTTACCTCAGTACAAACAAAGAAACTCAAAATAATTCAGCCCATGTTGTCCTTAGCACTGGTAGTGCCTTCCAAGCTGTCTTGAATTCTTTCTCTCACTCTGTGGAAGCATGCAAGCACTCTGGAATAAAGGAACTAATGAGCCTTCATCTTACAAATGAGCTGCAAATCTTTTTAAAAAAGAATTGTCCAACTACGGTGTCTTACAATAGTCCTCTCCCATGAACATTTTTAAAATCTTCTCCCTTTTCACCATTGTGGCATGTCTCTGGTATTCCAGCCAATCACAATGCTTAGATATGCAGACTGGACCTAATAGAAAGCATTCTCACCCTACAGGTCTGGTCTGAATGAACAGTTCAACAGTCAGCAATTACACACACACAAAAAAACCCTGCAATTGTGGTTGGGACTTTCTCAGCTCTTTATCCTGCTTATTCACGACACAGAGATGAGCTTATAGTCAAGCTCAAGCCACTCTGGCTCATCCACCTCTGGGTACTCCTAATAATTTCAGTACCTGGATACCAGTAAAGAAGACATCTAGAGAAAGTAAGAAAATCAATCAGAAAAGGAGGAAAAAGACTCTGGCTAGGAAAACCTTACAGCTGCTCAGCAAAAGGGAGTTAAAGTTTCAACTTTATTACAGGAGATGATTTCCAGTAATTTAGAACAAAAATAAATGAAATGCACTCAGAAGTGTTTAACATAAGTGAGACATTGGAGAAATGTATAAAATCAAACTACAAAAGGCTGGAAACAATAGACTTAGTATTAGACAACTATTCAGATGAGCTGACAAAATGCAGAAATCACAACTTGAAATGAAGGAAACATTGAATGTACATGAGGTTTTCAAGAACTGTTTAAAAAAATAATATTGCTAGAAGACAGAAGAAAGAGAGTAAACCCAAGATTTTCTGCTGTACCAGAGTAACTAGAAGTAGCAGACTGCATTAAATTTATTCAAGTACATGTAAGCAACTGGACTGCTTTACCCAGGGCCGGTGTTAGCATTTTGGGGGCCCCCAGCAAATGTCAAGTTGGAGGCCCCCCTAGGCACTTCCAGTATAAGTATCATCCTAACAATGCCATCCATCCTAAGCAACCTTCTATTTCATGCAGCAAACTTTTAGTAGTAGTATCCACAGACAGACCTGCAGCTACAAGCTTTTACATTACAACAGGCCTATGTATCACACTATCACTATGTTGAGCTGTCTAACAAAGGGGCAGTTAGAGTTACTGGCACTTAGTTGCAACAGTGATACATTGCAATAAGTCTATGTACAGGTCCAGACTTAAAGTGAAATGATGACTGGACCTACATTTCAACACCCCCCCCCACACACACACACACACACCCTCCAGTCCTCACCTCTGAGTCCTTCTCCTTTTGGGCTCCCCATACTATCCACGATGTTCATCGTGTTACCCTGCTGCAGTCATCACACTTGGGTTATCCTGTCATCAGGCGGTCCCGCAGTTGGCCGGATTTCCAAAGTCTTGTTCCGACATCGGCTGCTGTCACCTCATCCCTGACGTCAATGCGCCAGGGGTACATATATTTCAACCGACGCCATTTTCTTCAGTCTTTCTTGCCGCGCAGTGCCCGAAGCAGAAGCAGTTCGCAAGTGCCAGTCGGCCGACTCCTGAGATTTTCGAATTTCAGACCGAAGTCTTCTATAAAGCTAAGTACCCGTTGAAACTTTTCTTGCCTCAGACCGATGTCAGAAAAAGTTAACAATTGTATTTCTTGTGGGAAGCAAATACCTCATAAGGACTTTCATTCTTATTGCATACCTTGCCTAGGCCCTGATCACGACGTCACTTCTTGTAGTTTTTGTGTAGATTTAATAAACGTACTATTAAAAGACGATTTGATTTCGCACAACACTTTTTTGGTAGAAAATTTAACTATAACATGCCATTGGACCTACCGACTACCGGCATGCACAAATAACGCAGGGACAAGGACCGACAGCCCAGGCCTAAGCCCGATTCTGAGGCCTCGGTTGATCCGGTCTCTGGTTCTCCGGTTATCAGTGAGGCTCCGATGCAGCCTCTGACTACCGCAGTTCTGGAACCCGAGACCGCTACAGATTTTTTGTCGGAATGTACTAGGCCGACACACCCTTTTACTTCAGACCCTACTGACGATTTACCTTCCAAGGACGTCGGTACTTCTGAAACACCATCGGTTTCTGAAGGCGTTTTCAGACCGATGACTCTTACAGTCAAAATGTTTTCCAAGTCGAAGACTACTTCTAAATCGAAAAAGGCTTCACTTCAGTCACCTGTTCAAGGCCCTATGCCTAAGAAACAGATGCTCAAAATGGCGGAAGATTTGATTTCTTTTATCAGGGGTTCACAGCCTCCTCCTGACAAAAGGCCTAGACAAGAGGAAGAATCTGTTTCCTCTGAACAACTGTCTATTTCTTCAGATTCCTCTGGGGACCAAGACTATTCCTTCTCTCCTTATGAAGATTCTGATGCTGAGGAATCTATTCCCTCAGCTTCCCCTCCAGAAGATTACTCTTTTGGGGAAACATTACACACTATGAGGGAACATTTTCACTGGGGAGGTCAGGATTACTCTGATTCCAAGAAAAGGCTGAGAGAGTTTCTTTTACTCCCCCAACATAGACCTCTAGCCATCCCTCCTGTTTTGGACATTGTGGATGATGTCTACTTAGAATCCAGTTTCAACCCTGACTCTCTACCTCCTGCCCCGGCCAAGTCTGACAGATGCTACAGAGTACCTGATTCCCACAAATTCCTTTACAAAAGCCCAGTAGCTGACCCAGAGACTATCTCCCAGGGTCCCAAGGGGGCTAAGGCTGCCATGGCTAAAAATCCAGTACCTTCTGAAAGGGATTCAAGAGCACTAGACAGATGGGGGAAAAAGGTTTACATCTCAGCCACTTTAGCTATGAGAGCACTAAGCTGTCAATTTCATATGCTTAAGTATCAGCAATTTCTGATCTCTCAGTTAAAACAAAAGATAACCACCTTACCTCAACAATCTGAAATTAAAGAAGTACAGGATTTGTTGCATGCCACCGAGCAGGTGGGCAAACATACCTTACAGTGTGGGTTTGATTCTTTAGAGGCCTCCTGCAGAGCAGCTGTCACTGGATCAGTTATACATAGGCATGCCTGGTTAAAAGAACAAAGTCTGCCTGATCATGTTAAAGCAAAACTATTAGATGCTCCCTTACAGCAGGATGTTCTTTTTGGTGTTAAAGCAGAAGAAGTTTTAAAGAAAATGGAAGATAAGGCGAAATCAATGCAGACAGTCAAAGATTTTCTACAAGTACAACCCCCTCGCTTCAGCAGAAACTGGCCAACAAAAAATTGGTCCTTTCCAGCCACTGATAGGCCTCAGAGGGGTAAATACAGACGCCCAAGGGGCAGAGGACAACCACAAGCTCAGTATAAGCCTCGCCAATGGGGCACTCCAACCCAGAAGGGAGGAGAAGACAGGTCTCAACCTACCAGAAGGCAAACTCAATGACTTGTACCTCAGCTGGCCAAACAAAGCTCTTTTGTCAGCCCCCTTGGGGGGAAAACTAGCACTATTTGTAGACAACTGGCACATGGTCACAAAGGACAAATGGGTCCTAGACATAATTTTACGAGGATACAGATTCCACTTTCACACCTTTCCAATAAAAAGAGGAATGCCAAACCTGCCACAAAATCAAAGGGCAGAGGCTCAAAAACAAATTACAGCTCTCATGGCCATGAGAGCCATTCAAGGGGTACCAACTCAAGAGCAAGGCCAAGGATTTTACTCAAGACTCTTCCTAGTACCCAGGAAAGAAAATGCTTGGAGACCAATTCTGGACCTTTCTATTCTAAACACTTACTTACAAGTTCCCAAATTCAAGATGCTAACACTACAGCAGCTGCTTCCCATGTTGGGCAAGGAAGCATGGCTAGTAACGTTGGACCTCAAGGAGGCATACCTGCATGTCCCTATCAGACAAAGTTGCAGAAGATACCTCTGTTTCATTGCAGGTTCAACCCATTATCAATTCTCTGCACTGCCCTTTGGCTTATCTACTGCACCCAGAGTATTCACAAAATGCCTGGCACCAGTAATTGTATACTGCATACAAAGAGGAATTCAAATATATCCATATCTGGACGACTGCCTCATCCAAGCAGAAAGAAGGGACATTCTCTTACAACATCTGGCTTTTGTGAAGCATCTACTAAATTGTCTGGGGTACACAGTAAACAAAAAGAAGTCAAATCTAGTACCCTCACAAAAAAATGACATTCCTGGGTGCCAGCATGGACACAATGGCCCAGAAGGCTTATCTTACACCAGACAAGCAATTACAACTGACTCAATATTTCAAGGCAATGGCAACAAAGACCCAATTAACTGCAAGGAAAAATTCTGCAGGCTTTGGGCTTCATGGCATCTTGCATTCTGATAATACCATTTGCAAAACTGCATATGAGGAAATTACAGTGGTACCTAAAAAGTGTATGGTCTCAACACAGCCACAGCTTGGACACAGTGATATCTCTCATTCCCTGCCTTCAACAGGAATTTCTATGGTGGGCACAGGCATGTCACCTCAACAAGGGTCAACCTTTCATCTTGCCCCAACCCAGGCAAACTATCACAACAGATGCTTCAGACTGGGGGGCGCACATGGCAGGGCAATGCATTCAAGGCCTATGGACTGCAGAACAAAGAAAACTGCACATAAACCAAAAAGAGATGCTAGCTGTACAGAAAGCTCTGACAGCCTTCAAGGATCTACTACAGCCAGGACAACTTGCAATAAAGACGGACAACACCACAGTAATGTGGTACATAATCAAACAAGGGGGCACACATTCCTACCCTCTTTGCAGGCAAGCAATAATCTTATGGAACACAGCTCTGGCCTACCAAGTCCAGTTACAGGCTCAATTCCTGCCAGGACAGAAAAACACATTGGCAGACGACCTAAGCAGAAACATCAAAGATCCCCACGAGTGGAAGCTAGACCCACAAATATTTACAATGATAACTCAAAGATGGGGTCTACCAAATATAGACCTGTTTGCCAGTCCTCAAAACTACCAGCTGACAAAATTTTGTACAAGGACATTCCACCATCAAGCTTGGAAAGTGGACATTCTCTCCTTCAGTTGGAAAAACCTGACAGCATATGTTTTCCTCCATTACCTCTTCTCACAAAGGTTCTTTTGAAGGTCAAAAAGGAGAAACCTCGACTGATTCTCATAGCCCCAGACTGGCCACGCCAGCACTGGTACCCGCTATTGAAGAATATGGCTCACAGCCCACCATGGATATTGCCTCAAATTCCTCATTTACTCACGCAGCAAGACAAGCAGATTCTACGCAGCCAGATCAAAACCTTAAACCTGGCTGCATGGCAAATCAATTAAACATCCCACCAGCCCCTCTTTCACAAGCAGTACTGGATATTATTCTAGAGGCCAGGAGGCCAAGCACCAGGAAGGCTTACTCGGACAAATGGAAAAGTTTTGCGCCTGGAACCAAGCCAAAGGCCAACACACAATTCAGCCTCACATGCCTCACATTCTGCAGTATTTAGCTAAGATGTTGCATAAAGGACTTTCCTTCTCCTCTATTAAAATCCATGCTTCAGCTATTTCAGCTCACTACGACACGAATCCACCTTTATTTTCCAATCCTCTACTAAGGCAGTTCCTCAGAGGGGCAAAAAACATTAGACCACCTAGAAGAGCCCCTACACCAACATGGGACCTCAACTTTGTTCTGGAAAAACTAACGCTACCTCCCTTTGAACCAGCTTTTTCTGCAGACCTTCAGTTCTTATCCTGGAAGACTGCCCTGCTCCTGGCAATAACTTCTGCTAGAAGAGTCTCAGAATTACAGGCACTTATGGCAGTGGAACCTTTCCTCATTTTCCATCAAGACAGAGTTTCTCTACGAACTAATCCTTCCTTCATGCCTAAGGTTGTTTCCAGTGTAGCTTTAAATCAAACCATCCACCTACCCACTTTCTTCCCCAATCCACAGAACAAAGGTGAGAGACTCCTGCATTCCTTGGACATTCACAGGCAACTTTGTTAGTACTTGGATAAAACTAAGGCTTTCAGAAAAACTGAACAGCTCTTTGTTTCCAATGCTACAGCTTCTCAAGGGAGGGCCATATCCAAGCAAATCATTTCTAAATGGATAGGCAATTGCATATGATTCTGCTATACCCATCATGGGAAACCAGTTCCTCCTACCATTAGATCCCACTCTACCAGGGCAACAGCTACCTCTACTGCCTTTCTCAGGGGGGTTCCTAGCAAGGAAATTTTAGAAGCTGCAACTTGGAGTTCTGTACACACCTTCACCAAACACTATCACTTACCTCTTTATTCTAAATCCAGGGCAGGCTTCGCCACTGCAGTTCTGCAGGGCCTCATTGCCTCCACTAACCCTCTATGATGCCTCCACCCTACCTTAGCTTTGGGACTCAACCCAAGTGTGATGACTACAGCAGGGTAACACGATAAACATAGTACAGTTTTGTACCTACCATAAATGTAGATGTTCGAGTGTTCACCCTGCTGCAGTCCAGGTTACCCTCCCTCCAACCCCTCTGATCTACTGGCTAAATCTTTGCTATGCCTTTCTGATGTATTTGCTTATAGCTGAAGGGATTTTGTGTTTGTACAGTCTTCACACCTTTTTGGTACTAATTTGGATCACCTTTTTGGGAGCACCTGACATCTGGGGCAAGAAAAACTGAAGAAAATGGCGTCAGTTGCAATATATGTACCCCTGGCGCATTGACATCAGGGATGAGGTGACAGCAACCAACGTCGGACCAAGACTTTGGAAATCCGGCCGACTGCAGGACCGCCTGACGACAGGATAACCCACGTGTGATGACTGCAGCAGGGTGAACACTCGAACATCTACATTTATGGTAGGTACAAAACTGTACTTTACTTTTTTTCCTTCCTTTTCTCACATTTTGCCTTACTCTAAGCTTTTTCAAGAAGCCATAACTTTCTATATGCTTTGAAGTGCATTTTACATAACCGTTTCATCCAATAATAGCTTGAACAGAAATTATGATTAAGGAAAGAAATTCACTGTTGTGGTTCAGCTTTAGTTTTCCTTGCATCCTTCAACACACCTTTCCTGAACAAGACAGCCCAGTAATAACCATTTAGGAAATAACTCAAGTCAGGGCCCAAGAAGCCACAGGTTTACAGATGGTCTGGGATGTATTTTAGAACATTTTCTCAACATTTTACTCCAATGGTTGCCTAAATAAAAATTATGAAGAAAAAAAAGAATTTCAGTCTTATTTTTTTCTTTCAAGGCATAATTTGTGCCCAAGGCATTTTCAAAGCTGACAAAATTGTAGTTTACAGTAAACTACCAAGCCAGTAGTTGTGAGAATATTTTTGTCTTATCTGGAAATGCTGCCTACCTCCCTAACCCTCTAAAAAAGACAAGTCACTGCCTATGCATCCCTCTGGTGTTAGACTGGGATGAAAGCAGAGATTTAAATTGCCTTTGTCATATATTTCAAGTGACTGATGATATACATATACATAGCATGTTCTTCATCCCAGCCGTCAAAGGTAGCCACATGTATATGTGCCTAGTACATGACTGTGAGAATGATTTCAGTAATATTCAAATGTGTTGCTCCTAGACAGTACATCTCTCTTACACAGGCTATAGTAACATTCCTTGTACACCTCTGAGGTCTGTGAGAAACACTGCCCTCAGCTCAAACACAAGCTATAATGACTTCATGTGCGCACCTCTAAGGTTTGACTGTGATGAAAATTAAAGATGTAATATTCACACAATCTCTAGCCCCTCATAACCCGTAGCAGCTTTATGTACACACACACATTTGAGCAGGGCTGGTTTTAGAATGGGTGTGATTGTAAACAGAGGCTATTATTAGCTTTATCCTAAAAGGGTCATATCTCAGCACCATTCAGGTTAAACAGCGTATTCAGAAAATTGATACATTTTTCTCCAACAAGCAGCAGCTTTGGTGGGGGCCCCCACAGAGTCAAGGATGATAAAGGGAGTTCCCATTATCCATTTAGGCAGTCTGGTGAGTGGGGGCAACCAGACTCCAAGAATATCTAAGTGTCTGAATGTTCTGTGATATATGTTATGTCTTACTTTTGAAATATAGTTACTTGTTAGGTACATTTTTTACTGATACACAGAAGAATAATGTCTGTGTCCTGGCATTATTGGGTGCATGCACAGATAAAAATCAGTGATGTTTTGTACACACACACACACACACACACACACACACACACACACACACACACACACACACACACACACACACACACACACACACACACACACACACACACACACACACACACACACCACAGCAGTACTAATTATGTACATATTTCAGCAAACAGCAATGCCTTGTGCAACACTGGTACTGCCACACCAGATTAGTCACTGCTGTTTAGCAGTCATCAAACAGCAGAAGCAGAAAGATTTATTTCATCGAGGAGTAATGCATACCTGTCACTGTCCCTACTTTCACAGACCCTCCCTGATTTTGTTCATACTTTTGCTTTATCCTTCGTAAAAAGTCTGATTTGCTGGTAAATCATTCAGGATTACAAACAGTCAATCAATCCAGACATCTGAGTTTTATACTTATTATCCAAAAATAGATGTTGATGCAAAATGTTATTCTAGTAACCTTTTAAGTGAATTAGAGAAATATTTAAACATATTTATGATTCTGAGCATTTATTCTATTATTTTTGGGATTGTACTGAATTCTTAAGCAAAGAAATTGAGTTATAGTATCTGGTGTTCTGGTATTAGTTATAAAACTACCTGAAAGAGAAACTATCCCCAATGATCGGAAGCATCAGCTCTTCTTAAAATCCAAAGTTTGCACTGAGGTAAGTCACTCTGGGCTGCTGATCCCTCTAGTGCTTTTATTGTTCATGTTCATTATCATCTTCATCCTAACAGAACTCAGCACTGTTCATGTTAAAGAGCATAATTAGGAAATTAATGCATTTTTCATTCCTCATTTTTTCCCCAATCAACAGCAGCTTTTGTGGGGCCCCCACACAGACAATGATTAAGGGGGCCCCCTGCAGCCATGGTTTGCAGGGACTAAAAGCTGGCTATGTAGTTAGTTTTTTAGTGGAGAAAATGTCCAAAAGCAGGGTTTACCTAAGCCAGGAGCACTATGTCAGTAGTAAAATATTTAATGGCATTCTGATGCCTGTTACTTGACAAAACACCATTACTACAACCAGAAATATCTTTGAATTTTAAAGGAGATATAAATAAGAGTTATTACCCTCATAGTTTATTAAGTATGCAAGACTGCTGCACTAGCTTTTTCTGGTTTTACATATGTGACAAAATATCAGGATAAGATAACTTGGTGTGGTTGGGGACCCCAGGGAACAGGGGGCCCCCAGCGACCGCAGGGTTCGCTGGTGCCTAAAACCGGCTATGGGTTTACCCTAACAAGATTTGTTAATTGAAAGGGCACATCATATGTATGTTCCAAATCTGGCCATGAGAAAGGAACTTAGTGCTACTAGTGATAACCTGCAGTAGTGAAAAATGCAATTATACGAGCAGAAAGAGCTGCTTCTGACAAATAAGTCAGGAACACTGGAGTGTGAAAATGTTTATTTACTGTATATCAGGTAGAAGAGAACTAATTTTTTCCCAAAAAACAGCGGATGTTGAGAGGCAAGTGGGAGACTTACGTGCTGTAGCCAGCAGTCTTCAGAATATATATTTTTTTTCCTGGAGGATCAAAGACCAGAGCTGTATCCTGGGCAAATGGGCCCTAGGCAGGCTAATGTATCATGCCCCCCCCAGTATTCCCACCCAGCAGATATTCCAGTGTCCCATTACTTGCCTCTGTCCCCCCCCCCCAGTTAATATAAACACTGTTCAAACCTGTCAGTGTGTATACTATTTTTTTATTTACGTCTATAATGATAATGATTACAGATATTTGGGCTTCCCCATCTGTGTTCCTGCTCCTCCCACAGAGTTCCCACCCAGCAGCCATTCCAGTGGTCCATCATTTGCCGTAAAATACAGTTGACATCTGTCAGTGTACATACTATTGGATGGGAAACAGAAAATTTACCCCGGGGATCACTGCAGTGGCTCTGCTGGATAGTGGCACAGGGAACTAATGGCTCTGCTGGACAGAGGCAAAGGGAACTAATCTAAGGGGGTGGCAAAAGCCAACACATTCTGGCTAGGCTTATAAATTACCTTGGGCAGATAGCCTAGTACTTACCTATGAATCTATGAAACTCTATGACTGACAATGACAGTCCTCATTTACAAAAACAAAACAAAACAAAAAAGAAATAAGAATTAAAGGAGACCTGGCAGTTGATTGGCGGTTTAAGTTGCTTGCTAATAATTAAGATCAGGGTTTGACAATGCCCCCAGTTGGGGCATTACACACACACACACACACACACACACACACACACACACACACACACACACACACACACACACACACACACACACACACTTCCTTGTGCTATGGGGTACTCATAGCTCCAATCAGGCTTTGCTGCTGTTCTGTACCTGTGCACTCATGGCTCCAAATCCATTACTGTGCAAATGTAACACTTAAAATTTCCTGTGCTGATGGAAGTAATGATTTTACAATTTTTTTTTTTTTTTTAGGGAAGACAACCACCACCAACCAACATAGGCCCTTGGCAACTGTCTAGGTCACTTAGTGCTGGATCCAGCTCTGGCCACCCCCAGGAAATGCCACCAAACAAAGCCCACACATATCATTAGGGAGCAGGTCCTAGATGCACTCTCCAAGGCCAAAAACACTGCATCAATGGGCCCCGATAATACCTCAGGATGCCAGCTCAATAGCCTGAAATATGACCTATCAGGACCACTGGAGTCACTGTTAGCCATAGCATCCAGGCACACTTTTTGCCATGTAAATAGAAAACTGCAATGGTCATCACTGTGCACAAGGACTGGCCTTCAGTGGACCCCAAGAATTATAGACCCATAGTCTGACTAGTCTCATATGCAAAGCCATGGAAAGAATTATCATGAAAATGATAAATAAGGACATGGAAAACCTTCAAACACTGGATCCAACCCAGTTTGGTTTCATCAAGGGCAGATCATGCCAACTCAACCTGATGGACTTCTTTGAAAAGGTCAGAGAGGCAATGGATAAGGGCAAAATGGTGCATATTCTGCCTGCTCTGATGTGGCTAAAGCATTTGATACAATCTCTCACTTAGGCATTGTAGCCAGAGTCTCAGATATAGGTATAAACATCTATGTTATGCACTGGAAAGCCAACTGACTCTCAGACTGGACCCGGGAACTTAGGATAGTGGGAACCACCTCCACAAAGAAGCTGGTCCATAGTAGAGTCCCGTCATGGTTCTGTGCTGGGTCTGTTCCTTTTTGGCATCTACTTCTCAGAAGTCTAGGCCAGTGTCAAGGACCTCTTGCTGACCAAGACTGCCAATGATTGCAAGTTAGGAGCAGTCACAGAATTCCCTAAGACACTAACACAGACAAATGACTGGTGCAAAAGCCACACTTAAAATTCAATGCCAAGAAATGTATAATAGTACCCTTTGAGAAATCACTCACCCTAGGAAATTACCTCATCAATATCAGACCTCTAAGAGTAGGACCAGTAGTCAAGGATTTGGATACATATCCAGACAGTAACTTGGTTTTTGACCAACATGGTCTAAGGTAGTAAGGTATTCATTCTATGTTACTCAACATTACACAAGAGCATGGCATGTAGGCTCAAGAAAACAATTTTTCTACTGTGTTTGGCCCTCATTAGGCTCATCATTGCGTAAAATGCCCTCTTTGGTATGTACCTGACCAGGCACGTGCAACAACTGCAACATCCACAAAGGTTCTTCCCAAAGGGCATAAACAGCATGTCCTGTGCAGATTGCCTCAAAGCTCTATCTCCATATTCTATTTCCAACAGTCTATTGAGAGGTGATCTACGCCTGGGCTACAAGGCATCCTCAGATCCCACTCTGATAGACATTTTACATATCAGCAAAATGAATAACATCAGAATTACTTGATCTAGGGATTTAAACTTTGCTTGCAAAATAATAGGACACATTGTGGGTAGAGGTATGTGTCTCAGAACAATCCCCTTCTCTGGAAAAGACTTCTCATCCATGTGAAGCAGAGCTTTTCCCTAAACCCATTCAAGAGAAACCTAGACCAGTGGATGGGAAATATGGGTTCCTATTATATAATCAAATCCTTCGAATGCTTCCTGATTGAACTTGAAAGCCGAAACAGCAAAACAGCAAAACAGCAAAACGGCTTTCCCTGGGAAAGAAATCGCTTGGCCACCTTCGTTACTTTGCCATTTTTTAAACTGTAGTGCAATCTCAGAGTTGGTATATCTAAGTAGGGGGGTTTGGGTGCAAAGCCCCCCACTTTTAGAAAGAAACAATGAGAATAAATTTGTCAGGCTCCCAAGTAGGCAACAAGGTACAGAAGGTTTAGGATTTTTGCATGGAAGTCTTTGCATAGATATTTTTATACCCCAAGTAAACTTCAGAGGAATTTTCCTGAGGTAGATGGCAAATGCTAGAGGCATGATGGCAAAGAGAAAGGTAATTGGAAATGTATTTTTTGAGAATGTAATGCACTGGAAGATCTTAAAAGTTCACCACAGAGTATTTTGATAGAAATGTTGGGGGCACAAATTCTTACAAAAAAGACAATTACTCCTTTCATCTGGGATATAGAATCAAAATTATCTCGAAATAGTTAGGCTATATGAAGTTTAATGTTTTTGGCTACCAAAATAAATGACTAAAACGTGAAAATTAAACTCTAAACCAATGCCATCTGAAGTACTGAACATTGTAATGGAGATAAAAGAACTGAAGGTAGGATCTTTAGAAAGGGGAAGGAGCAAATTTCATGGATTTTATGGAAATAAATGGAATTGGTGGAAAAATATGTGCATAATAATGTTCAATGGGAATTGTTAGGACTAAGGGAAAGCACGAACTAAGCAACTTATGTCATATTTGCTGCATGAAAATTGTTGAAAAGATAACATATGCAGACTACACAAGAATAACAATGGCCACTTATTACAGTTTTGTTTTCTTTCCTATATATGTATATATACTCATGTTACTGATTATTTAAAACATAATCAAAGGAAAATGACTGTGGTGTAATATCAGTTGATCACAAATGAGTAGTCATTGTAAGAAGACAGTAAGAAAAATCGGGAGTGGGGACAATATTCTGGTTTGCACTATGAAATGCACAAGCAGTAGAATACATTATTCTGCCTCTGAACAGACAACTGTTGAGATCACATCTGGGATGTGAACAGCTGGTGACATAAAAGAGGCCTACATGAAAAAAGATATACCATGGGAGAAAGGAGTTACAGAATGGACATTATGCAAACATTTAAGTACCTCAAGTGAATTAACAAATTCTGACAGAACAACATGTTTCAGAGGAAGAGGTAAAATACACGAGTAAGAACTCAGAACCTAAAAATAGTGGGAGTGAGGATGGTTTAAAAGTAACATTAGAATACATCTTTACAGACAGGGTTGTAGACCCCATGCAATAACCTTTATGAGGAAGAAGCGGAGTGAAAAGCAACAACTGACTTTAAAAATGTAAAGGCTATGAGTAGAACAGCTTTAGCAGAATGTAGGAAAACTGGGATAATGGTCAAAGAACTGCAGATATTTATTAAGTAGAAAGTGAAACAACTGTTTTGTCCTTATCTGCAAACAAATTCTATGTTTGTATGCTTGGCCTACTAATGCTGCCTACTTCCCTACCTTCTGAGTGGATTCTCGCTATTACATACAAAAGAGCTTAATACCATTTGTCTGTCTCACACGTTATTGAATTCCATTATTTTTTACTGTAAAGCCTCTTCAGAAAGGCTGATCTATGCAAGTACTAAAATCACTGCACCCAAAATATTACCTCAGAGATGTCTGCCCTTTTCTTTAGATTGTATCCTTTGTTGTTTTCTTTTTTCTCTTTTTCTGAACCCTTATGTTTTTTATTTTATTCCATGTAATGTGCTTTAAAAAATTAAACAAATCAACTCTTGTTATCTTAAGACTGTTGTACACAGCCCACACCACTTTTCTATTACACTGAACTGTTTGTATCTGATCCATATTCTTGCAGATAGGGTATATTTTTCCAAACAAGGTCTTATAAACTGCTTACACACAGATATAATAATGTCTTGATTTATATTCACAGTACCTCAAAAAATTTTGATTAAATAATTACCCATATTTCTTCAAGAAGAAATCTTGTATCTGGAGGCTGCATATGGAAAAAGGGATAAAAAAACCTTCTCCACCCAGGAAGAAGCAATGTTTGAAACAGAGAAAGAAACCAGCTATCCAGGAAAAGTAACTGGCAGTGCAAAGAGTGAATAATGCTACAATCGGTGAGCAACAAGTCCCAAGATATACAGATGAACGATTGAAGAATCTCTTCCTCCATTTAAGCACTATAAGACTCTGAAATGCAAAGCTGACATAATTAGAACTTTGTGGTGTGAGGAAAGGGGTAGAAGAACAGATCATTAAAATTCATACACTGGGTTGCTCAGGTAATCTTAATCTGTATTATATGTTATATAGCCATGATGATGTGGCTGTACAGAACGGGACCAAATGGCTCTCATTATGATTAAAACCGGATATCTCTAAGGGACTAATTTTAGGACTAAATAATCAATATAACGACAATTTCATTTTTTCTTTCTTTTAAGGTTTTTAATGTACTAAATATTTGTTAAAAAGAGAACTTCATTTTACAAGTAGTGCTTTGAAAAATGAGACATTTGAAATAGTACGGAGGAATAGGAATTAAAACCAAATAAAAAAAAGGAATGAACCAAAAAAAGGGAAAACATCATAACATTTAGCTCATTACAGTCTGCGTTTGGGGTTGCCTCCACTTCTGTGCATTTTAAACCAGTTATATTTGTTACTGTTAGAATGTTAAATAAAAATCATTAAAGAAACAGGGAGGCAGATTGATGGGTGAAGTAAAGCAAAATTGCGTTTTTACAATTGAAGGTTCTAGCTGGTAATTTAATCTAGAGCAAATACACAATGACAAGAGTTTGAAAAGAATGGCAGGTAATCCTGAATGTATTTTTATTAACTAAATCAGGAAGTTTGTAGATGGCAAGGTTAGTTGGACTGCTGACATAGTTTATTAGTGGTGTTTACTACCATCACAACATCAAATAAAGAACACTATGGAGTCAAGATATAAAGGGGTTTATTAAATAAGGAGGGGAAGGTGATTAGTGATGTAACATTAGTGAAACTGTGAGTGACAGCACGTAATAGAAGTTTAATCCAGGGTGAGGATCTGATAATAGGAGGGATGGGGTGGAAAAGAGAAGGAGATATGACTAAAAAATTTGATGAGTATGAAAGTTAATTAAGAAATCTAACTGGGTACTGACATGAAGAGAAAGATGGGAATATGGTTAGGTCTAACATGGCAGGAAGGGCAGAGAGCAAGCATGATGGTGAACTATGGTAGAAATCCTCATATATATATATATATATATATATATATATATATATATATATATATATATATATATATATGTGGTCTATAGTAGATGATCGCGTTTTCAGAAACTCGAAATTCTTCAAAAGCTTGAACATCAAAAAAAAAACACATACAAAAAAAACACAAAAATCTACCTTTTTTTTACATTTTGTCACCTCTGAAATCTCACTACAGTGAAGAAAAGGGTAAATTTCCTGATCCTCGCTTACTATGATCTCCAGTCAAAAGCTCTGGGTTTTCAAAAACATGATCATATGGTCACAACCATATGAATTTCAAGTTTCTGAAAACTTGATCAACTGACAGGGACCCATATATGTCCCTATATATAGGGACAGAGAATGCTGTTCTGTTGCATTAGAAGGCTATACTGGGATTTGGGAGACTAGATTTCTTAAGGAGACATAAGCAGATAAGATAGGAGCATATGAAATATACTGGTGGAGTGGCAGGGGCTTAGTTGCCTAGAGGGCAAATATATATTTGCACCCTATGTACAGAAAGGGAGGTGGCAGAAAGTCATTGTTTAGAAAGGGGCACTTGTACCACCCTAAAAGGGGAAATGTTGTAAATATGTTTGATATGTTAGCTGGGAAATGTTATAGCACCAATAAGAAAATAAGTAGCCATATAGGTATCTGTAGATAAGGATAAAGTCAATATGGGTATATAGGAAAAAAGAAAAAAACTAAGAAAACTAAAGCAAAGTTTCTATAGGTATGGTAGTGGGAACATGATGAGTACCCATTTAATAATCAAAGGGAAATGATTGAAGAAGGGACAATAGAAATAACAGATATGGAGACAGTAAGACTACTTACATGGAATTTTAATTGTCAGGCTAACACAGTGAAAAATGGTAGGAGGGTAGAAAACAAGCAATAGGGGGTTGGAGTTCACTGTAAGGAATTAGCAAAGGAACTAAGGAGGAAATGTGATCCTGTAGGATAAGGGTAAACAGGAGTCTGGACTGCAGGTTAGAGACTGCCTTTCCCGTCAGGGATTGATAAAAGAGTAGAGGAAAAGTAAAAGGGATAGGGGAGTATTAAGTGAAAAAAACCCAGCTCTGGTAGAGGTTCTAGAACAGAACCTGCTGTTAGAAATGGATAATTAGTAAGATGTGTACAAGACTGCACAATAACTATAAGAATCAGTGAGGGTTAGAAAGGATTGGGAAAAGAGAATAGAAAGGGCATTTAGAAAGAAACGAGAATACATTTGTCAGGCTCCCAAGTAGGCAACAAGGTACAGAAGGTTTAGGATTTTTGCATGGAAGTCTTTGCATAGATATTTTTATACCCCAAGTAAACTTCAGAGGAATTTTCCTGAGGTAGATGGCAAATGCTAGAGGCATGATGGCAAAGAGAAAGATAATTGGAAATGTATTTTTTGAGAATGTAATGCACTGGAAGATCTTAAAAGTTCACCACAGAGTATTTTGATAGAAATGTTGGGGGCACAAATTCTTACAAAAAAGACAATTACTCTTTTCATCTGGGATATAGAATCAAAATTATCTCGAAATAGTTAGGCTATATGAGGTTTAATGTTTTTTGGCTACCGAAATAAATGACTAAAAAGTGAAAATTAAACTCTAAACCAATACCATCTGAAGTACTGAACATTGTAATACAGATAAAAGAACTGAAGGTAGGATCTTTAGAAAGGGGAAGGAGCAAATTTCATGGATTTTATGGAAATAAATGGAATTGGTGGAAAAATATGTGCAGAATAATGTTCAATGGGAATTGTTAGGACTAAGGGAAGGCACGAACTAAGCAACTTATGTCATTTGCTGCATGAAAATTGTTAAAAAGATAACATATGCAGACTGCACAAGAATAACAATGGCCACTTATTACAGTTTTGTTTTCTTTTCTATATATGTATATATACTCATGTTACTGATTATTTAAAACATAAAGGAAAACGACTGTGGTGTAATTATATCAGTTGATCACAAATGAGTAGTCATTGTAAGAAGACAGTAAGAAAAATCGGGAGTGGGGACAATATTCTGGTTTGCACTATGAAATGCACAAGCAGTAGAATACATTATTCTGCCTCTGAACAGACAACTGTTGAGATCACATCTGGGATGTGAATAGCTGGTGACATAAAAGAGGCCTACATGAAAAAAGATATACCATGGGAGAAAGGAGTTACAGAATGGACATTATGCAAACATTTAAGTACCTCAAGTGAATTAACAAATTCTGACAGAACAACATGTTTCAGAGGAAGAGGTAAAATACACGAGTAAGAACTCAGAACCTAAAAATAGTGGGAGTGAGGATGGTTTAAAAGTAACACTAGAATACATTTTTACAGACAGGGTTGTAGACCCCATGCAATAACCTTTATGAGGAGGAAGTGGAGTGAAAAGCAACAACTGACTTTAAAAATGTAAAGGCTATGAGTAGAACAGCTTTAGCAGAATGTAGGAAAACTGGGATAATGGTCAAAGAACTGCAGATATTTATTAAGTAGAAAGTGAAACAACTATTTTGTCCTTATCTGCAAACAAATTCTATGTTTGTATGCTTGGCCTACTAATGCTGCCTACTTCCCTACCTTCTGAGTGGATTCTCGCTATTACATACAAAAGAGCTTAATACCATTTTCAGAAATAGCCGTACGTCTGCCTCACACGTTATTGAATTCCATCACTTTTTTTTTTTTTTTTACTGTAAAGCCTCTTCAGAAAGGCTGATCTATGCAAGTACTAAAATCACTGCACCCCTTCAAAAATATTACCTCAGAGATGTCTGCCCTTTTCTTTAGATTGTATCCTTTTGTTCTAATATCTCTTTTTTTTCTGAATGAAATCACCCTTATGTTTATTCATGCTTAATGACGTATGCTTTCAAAAAATTAAACAAATCAACTCTTGTTATCTTAAGACTGTTGTACACAGCCCACACCACTTTTCTATTACACTGAACTGTTTGTATCTGATCCATATTCTTGCAGATAGGGGTCTCCAAAACTTTGTATATTTTTCCAAACAAGGTCTTATAAACTGCTTACATACAGATATAATAATATAATAATGTCTTGATTTATATTCATAGTACCTCAAAAAAATGTGATTATTTAATTACCCATATTTCTTCAAGAAGATATCTTGTATCTGGAGGCTCCATAACAAATAGTTTGTTAAAAGTCAGACCAGATCTCCAGAAGCCCAAAAAATGGTTGTAGTTCAAACCTGCTGACTTATACATGAGACCATGTTCCCTGCCTGCCATAAACCAGTCCCATTTGTCCTGGAGCATGGCTGTCACATTTCTGCCATGAAGATTCTTATATATCTTTTTCTTGCTGTGTTGATACAAACAACTGAACTTGCTTTCACATTATCTGTTGTAAATCCAATAGATTCACTGTATTTTTATTGAAGAAATGCTCCTTATTTTATTTAATTGACTGACACCCCCGACTTTAATTTATTCCATCTCATTTGTAAACACAGTTACTTGTGTAAGCAGATAATATAGGTCTAGCTCACTTGAATGAAAATATTTGTATCACGTTTTATTGAAAACCTTTTTTAATTTGGATATGAACAATAATTAAAAACATATCTTTTTATAAGGGGCCAATCTACCCATATATTCCTGAAGAGACTTTACTCTTTGTACCCCTTCAATTTATGTTCCAGCTTTGAGATCATTGTACCATAGGATAAGGGGAATCCTGCCCCCATAGTGACTCATATGGGGGGGGTAGTTTTTGGTATTATTTTAGTAGCATAAGTGCTGTTGAAATATGCTATTTTTTGTTTATTTGTTAGTAACATTGTTTAGGTGTTTACTCTTATTACAGATTTTTAAATTCAGATCGGTTTTGCAGTTAATGTCATTTTCTGATTGGCAGATTGTAGTTAAGTGTTCTATTTTTTATTATTATTAAGTTTAAATTGTATTAGGAATTATAATGAATTTTTTGGCTTCTTATTTGTCAAACTTGAACTAATGAAAATGAAACAAGGACTACCACTATTATCAGTACTGTCAGGCAGAATTACTAGAAAAAAACAGATATTAATGCCACTGGAACAATATTTTTACTGGGGATTCTAATGATGTTCCCTCCAATGTGGGGGGTTTACCTACACTTCCCAGACCTCTATATGTTCTAATTCCAAAGTCAGACAACCTCAGAGTAGGATGAGTTGTTTTTCTGGCCAGATATTTTCCCTTGACTCCAAGCTGGTGCAACCTCAGAGTAAATATAATTAAAGATAGGATGAGTGAGAGCAAAGTCTTCACATCTGATGTATGCCTTGTGAAAGCTATGTGTGCAGGGTCCATTTATACAACCTCTGTGCATTTGGATGTGCCAGCAAATCTGAAATTCATTAAATTATACTCAGCTTGTGAAAAATTAGTTAAACAACACTGCAATTTATATGCCCTTTTTTATTCTAATTTTGTTAAATTTATCTTTTTTGGGGTTTGCTCCAAGTGTTTTTTATTAATCTTTCAAATAATTCCATTGTATAATAATCTTAATACATTTTCTCATAAGTAAAACAGTATGATTAACTATATACAATATTTACAGTTGGCCTGAAATTAAATTATTATATTGATCAGTCTAGTCAGAGTGACATCATATTAATGAGAGATCATTTGTTCCTTTTTCTTTTACTCTCATTAAGAGTTTGAATTCAAGTTTAGTGTCTCAATAAGTGATAGTATTTTCCCATGGATTCTTGTTCCATTGTCTTGGTGCTAATCTTAGTTCTTTTACTCTGGTTTCCAGTAATGCAGTTTCCTTCAATATTAGCAGAAATTCTTTAAATGTTGGTTCCAGATTTGACTTCCGTTTTCTGGTAATACATTTTCTAGCATTTGCTAGAATGTTCCATAGTAGGTAGAGATTGCTATTATTTAAATCTAAATTTTCATTAACATTCAACAAAATTAGAGATTTACTTACTACAAATGTATCTGAGAATATGGCTTGTATGAAATTGCTTACATCTTCCCAAATTTTTTTAACTTCAATACAGTCATGAAATATATGTATCTAATCTGATTTACAACTCTGCAAGCATCTCCAACATGTAACATTATTAGAAGTATTATTTTTTTTAAACTATTTGGCATAAAAATATCTGTGCAAAAATTTCCATGTGTAAATTCTCCAGAATTGTATGTTGGATGTCAATTTAACAGAATTTAGTATTTTGGTTTTGTTTTCCAGGGATAAATTTATCGAATGACCTTTTGTTATATGATTCCAAAATTTTTGATTGATTTTAACCTTATAATTTATTAAAGTTTTATATAATTTTGATGTCAAATTTTCCCAATTTTGATTATTGTATACTATTTCATATAAATGAGTTATAAGTGTAGGTCTATCTCTAAAAGAAGAATTGTTAATTATTCTGCATAGATCTTGTGAGTATTGTAATATGCTTTGTAATTATACCCAGTCTGATGTAGAGAGATTATAAGTTTTTATTATAAGTTGGCTATCCAAAACCTTATGTTCATTAATGCATTGTTGCCAGCAAATTAATTGTTTCTTTTCCCAAGTAATGAAAACCGTCCTATGCATTTTGTTTGGAAAATTTCTTGTTACATTGAAAGGATATAAAAGTTCTAGCCATAACTTTATATCTGTATTAGAAGTTACAAATCTTCTAAATGAATTATACATATCATTCAAGTATTTTAGATTAGTAGGTTTTGTTAAATTATATTGAAGGCTAGCGCATAAGATATGCCATGGTTTATTAATATGATTGTCTATCATTAAATTCTTTAAAATAGTATTTTCATTTGAATAAATAACAGTGTGGAGAGATTTCCAGTTAGAAGAATAGCACAGCTCTATCCAATTTATAATTATTTTAAAAATGGTGGCTCTAATATAAGTTTCAATATCCGGGAAATTGATTCCACCTAGTTTCCATGGTCTAATGTGGTGTGTATAAGCTATTCTGTTTTTGTTAGGATGCCAAAGAAAGCTTAATAATAATGTATTTATTTCTTGTAAAAAATATTTGTCTGGTATTACTGGAATAGCTTGTGCTATATATAGGATTTTTGGAAGTAATATCATTTTTATTACTTGCAATCTATCTTCAAATGTTGTATATATTTTGTTCCATTTTATTATATCTTTTTGGGGTTTGATTATGTAGAGGTAGATGTTTTTACTGGAGTTTTCGAGCTAACTTTTTGTATGCAGTGCATTTCGCTTCTTTATTTCTGTTCTGGTACGATGCTTAGGTACAATGGTACAGTCTGAATTTTAATTAGTTCAGGGAGTTGATAATGCACACAAAGTGATGATAAAGATGCTATCACTCTGAACAAAGATCCACTACATCCAGAGTCAGATTATGGTCAAATGGGGCCCTAGTTAGTGTAATGGACCAGAACTCCTTGCAGATATTCCCGAGTCCCATTACTTGTTTTTGTCTGTCCTTAAGTACCATAACCACTGTTCAAACCTATCAGTGTCCATACTATTTTCTTTTTACTTTTACAATAATTACAAATATATAGATTTAAAATTTATCTCAAATTTTCTAGCACAAACACTGATGAACATTTGTTAAACAAAACAGTCTGATATTGAAAACAGACTTGGCAAGAGCAATAGTAAACTTCTCTTCCCTGGAAACTCATAGTCATTGACAATGCATCTGGCAGGTAGCAGATTAAGCGTGACTTGTACCTGCAGGCTGTTTTCATTCCATGGGCCCCCAGCATACATTTTCAGCACCATGCAGAAATAATAATGTTCTTTGATTCACCTTCCATATTGTTTTAAGTTATATGTCTTGTTTAATACAGCAACGTTTGTTAGAGCTAATTTTAAATTTGCAATTTTTAACCTTTTTTCCAGAAAGCAGTGAAACAAAATGTATGAACAAATAATGACAAAAGTACCCATTTCAGAACATTTCACCCATAAAAATGCTACTAAAACTGCTATCATTATAATCTACCAATATCCATACTCATCAATTACGGCCACTTTATCAACTCTGTACACATCGCATGTCTGATTGTGATAAAAAATGTCCACATTAAAGTAACAGAGATGCACATTAGTCCTGCACAGACAGAATAATGATTTTTTAACTTTATAAGCTCAGCAGGGTCAGTCATTTTTTATCCACTGCCATCTCCCAAACCCAGGAATTATAGCTACAATGTTGACTGCATCCTTTTCTGACAAAGAAATAATAATAATAATAATGACCAAAGTCACATATTTTAGCCAAGGTGGTGCAGCGGTAGCATTGTCGCCTCACAGCAAGAGGTTCTCCCGTTCGATTCTCGGCTGGAGTGCCTTCTGTGTGGAGTCTGCATGTCCTCCCTGTGGTCAAGTGGCATTTAAAAGACATGTGTGAATGGGCGTGCCTTTGTTGAAGGTTGGGCATCAGGCTGGCACCGTAAAAAGTCAACTGCTAATCATTAGCGGACTGGCGTTCCGCTGTGGCGACCCCTAACCAGGAAAAGCCGAAAGAAGAACAACAACCAAAGTCACATATTTTAAATTTGTTTCACACAAACATACAGCAGCCAAATTATTTCAACTTAATTACTCATGCACACACACATACACACACACACACACACACACACACGCACACACACTAGTCCAGCAAAGCCAGATTAAAGACTGTTTAAAAATGACCAGATGACAAGAGCATAGAGTACTTTCATCTACAGAGAGCCCCACCCCCAAAAGCAGTTATAATCACTTTATTGCCTGTATACACCTCTCATCATTATGAAGAAATAAATTACATGTACTTCATTGGCAGCTTTAGTTGAACTGTGTGAAATTGCATAAAGATCACTAGCATCATGCCACATGATCCAGCCATCTGTAGCACAATTTAAATACAAGAGTATTTAAGAGAGCATGAGAAATAGTAATCACCTGATAGTATATGCTAAGTCAATATGCACAGTCTCTGCAGAAGTAAAAGTCATCTGAAGAATTCCATATTATAGACAACTATTTAGTAATGTAGAGGTTTCTGCTGGCAAATGGCTTTGTATTCCAGTGCTTCATCTACAAATGCAGTGGCTACAGCCCTTGAATAATAAACTGCCTGTCTTACAGTAAATAATTGATGTGCTGGTAATATTGCCATAACATTTCCTGAACTAGATCAGCTATGTAGTAGGGAATGACTGGCAAACAACAACAACAGGTTCATAGTTACCAGACGTGCAGTCCTGGAGACCATTAAGGAGCCTAGCCTAAATTCCCAATTGCTCCAGCGCACTGTCTGGTAAGTGACTTGCTCAATGTCACACAGTCAGTAAATGAATGTGGAAAGATTCAAACCATGCACCCTTGCCACAGTAAGCAGCTCATTAACAAGTTAGAGCTCTAGTCCTCTGCATTTATTTTCAGATTAACAATATTTATGTAAACACAGGAATCCTTTACAATCTGATCTTTTACAGAAGGCTGTATCACAGTAATATGCAATTACTATATAATAGATGCTGAAGATCAGATGTTTTTCTTTCTTTCTTTATTATTTATTTAACATTTGTTAACCGGGATAGTCTGACTGGGCAAGAAGCCCTTTTTTAGCAGAGGCTACAGGAGAAAATCTCCAAAACATAAACACGCATAAACAAAGCATATACAACTATAGAATGTAACTATTAATAACAATAAGGAACTTATAAGGTATACCAACAGTGAACAGACTTCTAAACAAAAACTTAAATAGTTTCATACACACAGAGAGTAGATGTGCAATTAACAACTGGCAATTAACAACAAGTTAAAATAGGAAATGTAATTAACATATGACAATTTACAGTTTTGATATTTAGGTAGATCGTCTTCAGGAAGAAAGAAAAGAAATAGGGGTATAGTTACCATAACACAGTATTAACAGAGCTAAAGGAGGAAGAGAAAATGAGGAGGAATAGGTCGGGTTGGAGCGAGACAGGGGCAAGACCAAGTTTTGAGCATGTAATCTTTTAGCATTTTTTTCAAAATGAAACTACTAGTGGTAGTTCTTAGGTCTGCGGGAAGTTTACTCCAGGTATTAACAGATGAATGACAATATAGAAGTTTCCCAGTTTGTTTTGTGGGCTTTTAGAGTTCCAGGAGATGTTGGTCTATACTGAGGAGACAACGTTTGGAAGTATAAGGAGAGATTAGGGTAGACAGGGCAGGGGAGAGAGAGGGGTTAGCTAGAATCAAGAGAGTGAGGTGGAGTTGTGGAAGTAAGAGTTGCTTTGAGTTTCTGGCCATTGAAGATTTTGTAGGGAAGTGCAGTGGTGGGAGTGGTACTGTACAGCAAATCTAGCAATTTTATTTTTGATCATCACTCCAAATACGTTTATGGGTGCATAGGTAAATACTAGGCTAACTGTCCTTACAGTCCATTTTAAACTTAGCTAATTTCTCTTTTTGTGCTTTGATTAATCTATCCCATTTGGTTATAGATTGGCCTTACTCATACATGGTCGATAATTTTATATATATATATATATATATATATATATATATATATATATATATATATATATATATTAGAGCCCTAATGAAAATAACTGGGATCATACCATAGATAATTTGAGGGGACCCATGCTTGGGATAATGCATTTAGGATCTCCCTCTGTTTATTAGAAGTAAAGTCAGGGATAAATTTTCTTTTCCCATCCATAGATCTAGGTTTCACTTGAATACAGACAGGGATGAACTTTGTTTTATGTGGATGGGGAGTATGTTCCAGAGTAGCGGTATCTAATTACTACCTAATTGCAATAGTAAATATGCTACATATATGTGTATGTGGACATAGACACTGCATTTACTTCCCTTCTTCCTTCATAGCCCCTAATGTGCATTACAAAAGGCTAATTTAGAATCATAAAATTATAAGGAAATCATTCTCCTGAAAGCTTATCAGCCTCATTTGTATCAAGATAAAGCTAACCTTGAGATTCAGAAAGAATCTAACCATGGACAGTAAGAGCTACAGCCAAAAGAGACTGTTTCTGTGATAGTGACAATTTTGATTCAGAAGCATGTTAGTCTCAGTGAGAAAAGACCTCATTATCAGCTAATTTGCATGTCTCTAAATCACTAGTAATTATCCCTGGTGTAAATCAGTGCTTTCCTGCTGTAAATCCCTTGGGTGGTCCACGCATTGTGTTGGCAGAGGTACCCCCTTTCACTGTCACACACATATGCACGTATTCAGACACAAACACATGCATATCCCTGAAGTATAATGGGTTGTGTGCTTAGGGTACAGAATGTAACCCCTCCCCCTTTTTACTGTACTTTGTCTTCAAAGATTTAAGGTAATATATAAGAGTATTCCAGTTGTCTTGTGGTAGGGCAGCAGATTAAAGCTTCTTCCCTGAAGAGCTGTTTGTGAACGCCAAGCATTCAGGATTTGAATCTTTTTTAAGTGCCTTTAGGGCATGACAAACAGTATCTCTGGTATTTAGTGCCCACCCACATATCATTTGTGCTGCAAAACTTGTTCCATTAGCTTCTACATTAGCTTCAAGCCACAATATAACAATATAAAGAGTATCCCTTGTGTCCAGTGTACCTTCCCCAAAACTGCAGGATTTGCTGAATACACTAGGGGAGTATGGAATTAATGGCAGCCCCCCGATACATACACACGCATCTGAGTCCACTCATCCCTCTGCATACACTTACACATGCCACTACACCCCCTTCACTACATTGCTGATAAGATCACCAGCACGTACCTCAAAAATCTCGCCTATTAGGAGTAATGTGTAAATGCAAACTTTTGGACGTGTTCATGGCTGACTAAGTTAATTTATGGAGAGTCATTTGGCTGTTTAAATGCTTTATATTGCAGGCATTTCCAGGGGGATGGAGACAGTACATAGCTAAACAGCATAAGCCACTCCCCCAGAATGCTTTTTGCAGTAGGCCAACATATCTAGCCCTCTCAGGAAAGGCTGTATCTCAACTAGAAATGGTACCTTTTCTGAATTCTGCTGCAAATCATAGCTAGATAAGTGCTAGTGGTAAAAACAAAATCTAAGCAATCCTTCCCATTTAATACACACACACATGCATACATCCATATCCATTCAGGAACTGAATGGTAATAAAGCCAGAAACAAAAATAAGTTAAATGCTTTATAAAAGTTATACAGAATGCAGAAGAAATGTACTGTTTGCTGAAAGGCAAACATATATATACATATACACTAAGTCTCTGAATACTCTAGTTGTTATGTATTGCTTATGTTATAAACAGAAATAAATTCTGACTTATATTTATTATATCTTGCTTACAAAAAAAAAATCACAGCTTCTATATTTAAGAAGGTTTTCTTGAAAATGAAGCTCACAACATTAGATATATCACAAGGGAAAAGTTTTGCTCCTTGCCCATATATTTAAAAATCCAGTTTAAAACTTATGCTACTCTCCCAAAGGACAGTCAAAGTGAATCTGTACATCTTGTGGTGACACAGAATCACTCACTTCATTTTATTATAGAAACCATACTCTAAACAATGTTGTCATCCGGCAGATATACCAAGCTAGCAAATGTATCTTTTGTTTAAAATCGTTAATATAAAATGCATTTATTAAGAAATCAGAAATATTTTCTTTCTTACTGTGTCCGCAGTGCTACAACCCCATCGACACATATTTGAGTGGAAGATGTAGAAGGTTGATTTGTATCACACTACTGTTAAGGGTTCCCTCTTTGTTTCCTTTGTTTGATCCTTTCTTCCTTTTTCACTTAGCATGACCTTTATCGCTGAGCAGAGAGAGTTTAGTAGTGTAAGAACTTGAACCCATTCATCTACCAAATCTTGTCTGAATATCTGTATTGTTAATGAGTACAGCTGGTATGCACTCTGTCAAAGAGAACCTTTAGCACCTGCATAGTTGTGTTACTGGTTGTCTTGGATTTGTTTACTGTTGTTGGGGTGTGAACAATGGAGTTACAGGCTCTGTCTGTCGTCAAACAGTGTGAAGTAATTTAATTTTTATACATCTTTCTTCTGTACAAGTCATCTAGAAACACACAATTAAAAAGTATTTTGAAGTGCTAAGCAAACTTGTTTCTTGACTTAGGCAAAACAACCTGGACTTCCAACATTTCTTACAGGAAAACAGCCACATAGTCTTTTAAAAAGCATGTTTTCCTATAGGTGAACAGAAATGCTTCCTGCAGAACTTAGCATCTTGTTCTTCTCCCAGCTTATGTATTTTGCGGGGAGGGGTATCACTGCTGCTTCTGCTTCACAGTTCTCACCTGTGCAAGTTAAGGTGGTTAATGTTAACTACCTGTGTGGATCATTAACAAGGGTTACGCCCCTTCTCCATTTCTATATACACTTTTGTAGAGCTTCAGCTATGTTCATCATGAAAGTATCCTGTTTCAATAATAAAGACAAAAATTTTCAAAATGGGGGGGGAATTAACAGTTTTTCAAACATGTATAAACTATGACAATTTCCACAATAAAAGCACAGATTCTAAGAATGGAGTGTAGTCTTATTTGTTAGGCAGAAATCGTGCAAATATCCCTAAATTGATTCTTAAAAGAATATTGCCTTTACATAGTTACGCGCTGGAAATATGTTGCCTAATTTGAATTAGTTGTAAGTGTTTATTCATTAATGCTATGTCCCTGAATCCTTGGCTGGTATTCATAAAAATTGCTGCATACTTGGACATAGCTAGCATCAATAATCTCTGTTGTGTGCCTTGGCAGAGACTCATTTATACATGAATCTATACAGGTATACTATACCTGTTAACCTCTTAGCACAAGAATTCTGTACAAAGCCAAAATTAATGGGGGACCAAAGTCCCAAAATAGGGACAGTTTTAATTTATTGTTCTAATAAATTTAGAAAGTTTATAGAATAACAGGTTTTGTATTAGCATGCAGTGTATGAAATATAAACCTCAAATAAGTCTCATAATTCAGTGACTTCCACACATTTTATGCAGAAGAGATGAAATATATGAGGCAACAATCTGGACAGTTAAGAAGTATGAAGTACACCAGTGATGAGCAGATTATCCGTTTAAATAAACTAAAGCAACCTAAACAAATAGGGATGCTCTTCTGATGATGTGTTGAGAAGCTCAGTAGTACCAACTATAACAGTACTGCAATATGGTAATGTGCTTGACCTGCAGACATGAATCAATGAATAAAGTCATTAAAGTGAAAGACATACACAGCACTACATACAAGCTGTGAAGCTGAGTAGAATATACTGGCAGAAGGAGACAAGACAACACCAAGTTAAAATTTGAGTGTGGGCTGTTTTACAGCAATGTAGGTGGCCAAGGACATGTGACTACACAGTTTGGCACCATGATGAGTGGAAAAGAAGTACTCAGGAAAGAAGGAAGTAAGAGAAGAGCAAGCAGGGGAACCCAACAGAATAATGCAAATTGGGGGGGGGGGGGGGGCAGGTTAAACCTGTTTTTTTTTTGTCAGGGAGAGACCCTTTCATCATAAGAGAGAGAGGGGTTGATGAGTAATGTATATAAGGGGAAGCTGAGCAAAGAAAGATGGTTAGGAAAGGTAGTATGTGCAAGCATACAAATATTAAACAGTACAGGCTAGTGTCTCTGGAAAAGACATGGTGGATAAGGGATAGTCACAGGCATACAGACTCTGCATATATGGTGACTGGTAGGGTTGGACAATGCAAAAAGTATGAGGCATGATATAATAGGAAGGGATTACAGTAGGAAGGGGATAAGGTGAGCAGTGACATGGTGAGGACAGAACAAAGAGCAACCTACTCAGATATATCATCCTGATCTGGATCAGGGTGGCTAGTGTCATGGACAGGCTGACTGTCTGGTAGACTGATGGTTCATAGGTTGGTACTAGGCTATCAGCCCTAGGGCCTATACAAGTCTAGCCATAACAATTCCCTGGCTATTTCTTCCCACAGTATTTACTTCCTTGGACCCCTGTGTAGCAGGGCGACTGACGTGATCCCCGGGGTGAATTTTCTATCTCCCATCCAATCATCAAGGTTCCTTTTGAAGAGGGCCAAAGAGGCACTCTGCTTGATATGTATGGGCAGTCTATTCCAGAGTCTGGGGAGTCTCTGGGTCAGGAACCTATCTGGCTGGGATCTATTGGTCAAGTGAATCTGATATACATTGTAGGAGGCATTCAAGTCTGCCAAGATGGGCATTCAGACCCCACTTTATCTCAGTGTGCACCAACAGCTGCTTGTGACACTGAGGCAGGACAGGGAACAATGTAAAGCTGTCTTCCTGAGAGAGGCTTCATCCCACTTTCTCCTGATTGGGAGTTTCGTACTCCTCATTATGCACAGCTTCAGTTTCAGCAGTAGATGTCTGTGGTTCCTCAGGATTGTCTACACTTCCTCTTCATCTAGACCTGCATAATGGGGATACAATGGGAGATTATAAGTGAATTCTTATAGTAACATGCCAAAAACAAAGCAACCAATAAAATATACTCTTAAACATGCAGATCCAAGTATCACAATCAGCTATTCTAATTAGCCCTAATCCCACGTATGATTTAACACTGCTCATTATAAAACAATTAAGCGCAGACATTAATTAGTGATCATATTATTTTATTACATTGTAAACCTTAACAACTGGACTAGTGACTTTTCACCTTGTATTGGAGTCTACTTTATTAAACAGATGTAGATCTTAGGTTCTTTGCTCTGTGTCAGCATCCGCTTCAAGCTCAAATTACAATACATCATTCCATGCAGCCCCATATTATGTCCTGTTTCTGATCTATAATCTCAGTTCCGTAGTTTTAATCTTTTTAATCATGTTTCACTTCTCTTATTGATGATTTGTCTTTTTTTTCATTGTTTAGTTGCAGCTTTCTTTCTTTTTCACATTTGTTGACCGGGAAAGTCTGACTTGGACACAGCCTATTTTCAGAGGCATCCCAGGGAGAAATGCTCCAGACACTTATTAGCCACTAAATATATCAATGCTGTCTTCTGTTTACTACTGCTATTTCACACCAGCACAACAAAAAACATCTCTATACTGAAGTGAAATTATCTTCCAGGTATATTATTAAAGACATTTTGTACTGAAGCAACTCCTTACATTCCCAGAAAGTGTGTTCCCAAGAATCTCTTTCTGAGCCACCACATCTCCAATCTGTACCTCTTGTATGCATGGACATTTTTTTTCAGGCCACACAGAGGTTTAGAAATATTTTTGTTAAAATTTCCTGGGAAAATTCTAAATTTTATCTAAGATTAAAATATATTTTCCCCCACTGCACATCTGTAATATTCTAATTTAATCATTTAAGCACTTCATGCTATTTTTACCTTTATACCGTATTATTTTCTCAAATCAAATATTTTCTTATATGTTTTTATATATATATATATATATATATATATATATATATATATATATATATATAGGTCTACCTGATAAAGCAGAAAGCTGGAAACGCCGACGACGAGAACACCAACACCGGAAGATCGACAACGGAGATGACCAACAGTTGAAAATCCCGATGCTGACAACACCGACATGTCAAATGAGTGCTAGTGTGTAAGTATGCAGTAGTGATGGACGGCAGGGTTAGGGTGCGGGTAAGGTAAGTGTACGATAGTGACTGACTTTAGGGTTAGGGTGCTAGTAAGGTAAGTGTGCGATAGTGACGGACTTTAGGTTTAGGGGCAGATTAAGTGAGTTAGAGTTAGGGCGCGGGTCAGGTGAGTGTGCGATAGTGACAGACTTTAGGGTTAGGGCGGGTTAAGTGAGTGTGCGATAGTGACGGACCTTAGGGTTAGGGTTTGGGTTAAGGTTAGTGCATAGATAGTTGTGTTTGTAAGGTTTAGTGTAAGTTTGTAAGGTTTTTGGTGTGCTTGTGTTGTGTGCTTTTTGGACAGGGGATTTGTTTTGTTTGTTGACTGTCAGGATTGTGGTTTGTCGGGCATGTGAAGTTTCGAGTTTTTGAACTTTCGGATGTTATGTGATCCTATCTCGCCTACATTCTGACTGATGGGTTCGGAGCCGATCCTCGGCTCCGACTCGGCACGCTTATGCCAAAGAGCGAAGTCTCTTATTGGCTGAGCTTACTATATCCCAGGATGCACCACTACCAGTCCCCCAGATCTCGTTTGCCGCTAACAAGCAAAGACGTGGTCTCGAGCTGGCTGAGCTAAGTAGTGCTTTTTTCACTTACTTTCCTGTCAGGAATTTCCTAAATCTTCAACAAAAAGCTGTTTTAACAGCTATCTCGTGTTTTTGTGTTTGAGTGAGCATTTTCTGTAAGGTTTTTGTGTAGTGAATGCGTTTTCTCTGACTAGAGGTCCCCTTTGAGTTTAAGGGTCTTCCCCTGTCAGTCCGTTGTTGTTCAAGTCCCTTTTTATTTAGGGGCTTTTGGACCCCTTTGGTTATTTTTGTCTATTTGTGACAGCCTTTGTTTTAAAAAAAAAAAAAAAAAAGAAAAGAAATTTTTCTGTGATTGTTAGTGTGTTTGGTTTTTGGCTAGTTACACTAAATTGGTTGCCATAATGTCACAGGCTCCTAGGCCTTCAGGATTTAAAAAGTGCACTAAGTGCAGTTTCAAGATGTCAATAACAGATGACCATTCTCTCTGTGTGTACTGTTTGGGCGCCAAACATTTGCAGGAGTCCTGTAGCGTGTGCCACGCGTTTTCCTCAAGGGTCCTCCAAGAGAGAAAAAATAAACTTATTTTAAAAGGCCTTATTAAACCCTCATTTGAAGAGGCTTTAGCTTCCTCTCCTTCTCCTGCAAAGAAGAAAAGGGCGTCGGCTCCGACCAGCCCGTCGGAACCGATCGCCAAAAGACATAGGCAGGCTTCTCCTTCGGCTCCACGGACTTCGGAGCCGAGGGCGGAACGGTCTGCCTCGATGCCTCCAGCCTCGACTCCTCTGGGTTCGGAGCCGATGGCTGGGGCCTCGAGAGGCGGATCATCTTCATCAGCTCCACTGATCTTGGAGCCGATGAAGGTTGTCCGCTCAGACACTTCCTCCTCGGCGCCGAAGCCCTCTTCGGCACCGATGGAAATTGGTTTGGACACTCCTTCAGCGCCAATAATTGTTGAGTCTATTCGGAGCCGGTCCCCTAGTCCCTTGGAGCCGTTGGAGAGGCCTACTCGGACCCATTCGGTCTCTTCCAGGTCATCAAGGATGTCAGATTCGGACATAGACAGGGTACTCCAAAGACTTTTCCAGTCCCCAGTCTTCCAGAAATTTGTTTCGGCTCCGACCCAATTGGCTTCGGAGCCGATAGCCCATTCCATTGCCATTCCTCCTCCGACCGCTTCGGCTCCGTCGGAGCAGGTGCTGATGGAGCCAGTGGAGATCCTAGGGTCGGCTCCGACCCTTACTCCAACCCCGGCCTTCGGGTCCGAGTTTAGCACACGGACTTCTTCGGCCGGACCCGGGGGTGACGTTTCGGGACCAATGCTGTCGGTTCCAAGCCTCCCTCTCGGTGCTTCGGCCGTGGGACTTCCGTCTGCTATCATGGCTCTGGAGACTGGACCCTCCCAGGATTCTGGGGGTCCGGCCTTCAGAGCTATGAGGAGTGCCTTGGCCAAGTCTTCTTCGGCCATCTCTACGGCTTTACCGGCACCTTCCCTGGGCATGGAGACTGGGTCTTTGGCAGTTCCCCTGTCTCTAGGCAGCGGAGCCCCGGGGCCTGAGGTTACCCCCACTGTGGGGGTTCCCCTCCTCCTGAGGGTCTTTCGGAGTTGTCTTCAGAGGAGCCCCCAAGGAAGAGATCGTGCAAGAGGAAGCAGTGGACTCCCCCGATGAGTCTCTTACATTGGACACTGATCTTGATGATGCGGAGGGGTCCCCAAAGTCGTCCTCAGATGATGTCTCATTTGCAGACATTCTAGAGATCCTCAAGCAACGAGGCGGCTGGAATTCCAAACCCCCCTCCGCTGATGAGTCGGTGTTCCTCAAGGCCTTCGGGGCTCAGCCCTCCGCCTCCTGGGTGTCTCCGCCCTTCGACGAGCTCCTGGATTTGGTTTGTCGGAGGGCGTGGGAACATCCAGATACTGTGGAACCAGTGCCTTCTCACCCTAACAAATTTTTGTCTGCCCCACCCGAGAAGGAGTTCTTAACGAAAGGCGTGGCTGTAGATGCCATGGTGGTGGCATCTGCTACCCAGCAGGACGTGGCAGAGGCTTCAACGTCCGTCCATCCTCCTAATAAGGAGTCTAGGAGCATGGACCGATACGGGAAGCGCACCCTGACATCAGCGGCCTTTACTCTGAGGTCCCTGAATTATTTGGCACATTTCACCAGACTACAGAGGGATCTGGTCAAGGAGCTCTCAGACTCCCTCTCAGGTAACCTACCTGAGCAGCTAGCCCAGTCGGTTAGCTCTCAGTTGGCTATCCTTACCTCGATTTCTAACTCGTCCATGAGGCTCATTTCATATGCGGCCGAAGGGGCGTGCAGAGCGGCAGGCACAGGCGTGGCTCTATGGAGACAAGCCTGGCTCCGTTTGTGTCATTTCGCGGAGGCCTTCAAGTCTTCCTTTGCCGACGCTCCCTTTGATGGGTCCTCTTTGTTTGGACCCAAGGTAAAAGACACTCTTACCTGCTGTGAGCAGGAGGGAAAGACTTTATCTGCCGTAGGAGCACGATATTCCACTCCCTTTCGGCCTTATCCCAAGGCTAAAAGAGGAGGGAAGATGTGGTTCTGCAAATCACAGAAATTCTTTCCTCAACAGCAGGAAGATTCCCCTTCCAGAGGCAGAGGACGGGGAAATTTTTCTGGGAGACACCGTCCCAGAGGCGGCAGAGGCCCCCGCAACACTGGAGACCACGCGTCCTTTCGTGGCTCTTCAGCCTCCCACACTCCATGAGGGATTGCCCGGCTGTGCTGCTCCGGAGCCAGTCGGGTGCCGTTTTGCCAAGCACCTAAAAGCCTGGGAGTCTATTACTCAGGACAGATGGGTGCTTCGGATTATTGCCGGAGGTTACACCATTCCCTTTACACGCTCACCCCCACCGTCCAAAAAAATCCCGGACCCACCACCCAGTCAAAGGGAAATTGCAGCCGTAGAAGCTTCAAAGCTGCTAGAAAAAGGAGTCATCCAACCGTCCCCACAGACCAGATCGGATCCGAAATTACTCAAGGTTCTTTTAGTGCCAAAAGACAGGGGACCTGAGACCCATTTTGGATCTCAGCAAACTAAACCAGTCCGTCATGAAGTCCAAATTCCGAATGGTCACTTTACAATCCATTCTCCCATTGTTGGAGAAAGATGTTTGGATGTGCTCCATAGATCTCAAGGACGCCTATTATCACATACCGATACATCAGGCGTCCAGGAGGTATCTGCGCTTCAGCCTGGGAGACAGTCATTTCCAATTTTGTGCACTGCCCTTTGGTCTCACCACAGCCCCCAGGGTGTTCACCAAGTGTTTGGCAGTAGTGACTGCTCACCTGAGGAGTCTCGGATTCCAAGTGTTTCCCTATCTGGACGACTGGCTCCTGACTGCCACCACCAGGCATCTACTACTAGAGAACCTACAAGCCACCATCTCCTGGGTGTTTCCCTGGGAATTACATTCAACTGGTCAAAGTCTGTCTTGCTGCCTTCTCAGCGCATAAGATTCATAGGAGCAGAGATAGACTCAAAATTAATGCGGATCTTCCTTCCTACCGAAAGGATACAAACATTACAAAATCAGGTCCGAGCCCTGCTTCTAAGATCCAAAGCCCCAGCCAGGATGGTCCTGCAACTTTTAGGTTCAATGTCTGCCACGGTTCTCCTAGTTCCTCTGGCAAGGTTGCACATGAGGATTCTCCAGTGGCTATTATCGACACAATGGTCTTTTCAAGATCTCCCCCTCAATCATCACATTCTGATTACAGAAACGTGCAAACGGGACCTCCGCTGGTGGCTTTTGCCATCCAATCTGAATCAGGGAAGACCCTTTGTTATACCCCCTCCGGTGGCCACCTTGACTACGGATGCCTCCCAGACTGGGTGGGGGGGGCATTGTCTGGGCAGGTCAGTTCAAGGTTCTTGGCTTCCCAATGAAACATCTCTCCATATCAATGTGTTGGAAATGAGGGCTGTACTTCTGTCCTTACAAGCCCTCCACAAGTTTCTCCCTCAAGGCATTATCGCCATCCACACAGACAACATGTCGGTAGTCTGGTATCTAAACAAACAAGGAGGGACCAGATCTTACCCCCTTTGCAGAGAGGCCATGAGGGTGTGGGAATGGGCAGTGGCTACCAAGCGCTTCCTGGTAGCGACCCACATTCCAGGCAAATCCAATGTATTGGCAGACAGACTGAGCAGGACTATTCTCTCTCCTCACGAGTGGTCTCTGAACGAAACAGTAGCAGCTCAGATTTTCAAAAGATGGGGATTCCGTGCTGCGACCTGTTTGCAACACCACGAAACACGAAGTGCAAAGGTTCTTTTCCTTGACCCCGTCAAGGGGAGACAGCTACGGATGCTCTAGTCCAACCTTGGCCAACAGGACTGCTTTATGCTTTTCCTCCGATTCCACTCCTCCCCAAAGTCATCCAGAAAGCTTCCCAATTGGGGTCCACAATGATTCTAATTGCTCCATACTGGCCTCGTCAGGTATGGTTCCCCTACCTACAGAAATATACTCTGGACGGTCCTTGGTTCTTGGACCTAATTCGGACCTTCTGGTTCATCAGTCGGGAAAACAGCACCAGTCCCTTCACACTTTGAAATTAACAGCTTGGCTCCTCCACTTCCGACTATAGTCAGAAATCACACCTTGGACCCGGAAGTTATTCACATTTTATCTTCAGCCCACAAACCCACCACTAAGAAGTTGTATCACAGTAAGTGGAAGAGGTTTGCTATCTGGGCTCAACTCAGAGGATTAGACCCTATTACTGCCCCGATACCAGAGGTCTTGAAATTTTTAACATCCTTGTTTAATCAAGGATCTTCAGTCTCTACTATTAAAGTCCAACTAGCAGCTATCTCCAAATTTCACGATTCCACAGACCCACCGTTGATGAGCAGCAAATTATGTAAGACTTTCATGAAAGGTGCTGTGCTTTTAAGACCCCCAGTTTTTCATCCTGCGCCTCCGTGGGATCTTGATTTGGTACTGTGCCTTAACATCTTCCCCTTTGAACCGGCTGCTACATGTGAGTTGAAATATCTGTCTTGGAAAACTGCCTTCTTAATTGCAATTACCTCTGCAAGAAGAGTTTCAGAACTTCAAGCCCTATCTATCAAACCACCGTACTTGATTTTTCACAAGGATAGAGTATCACTTAGACCTAATCCATCTTTTGTCCCAAAAGTTTGCTGTAATCTCTGTCTCCAACAATCTTTAGAGCTACCAGTTTTCTTTCCAAAATTTTCAAACAAAGCGGAATACACCTTCCATACATTGGATGTTCACAGGCAATTGCGCTTCTATCTAGATAGGACTCAGCAAATTCGGAAAACAGATCAATTGTTTGTGTCCTTTTCAGATAATAAACTGGGTAAAACCATCACTAAAGCTACTATTGCCAAATGGATCAGAGATTGCATAACTCAAGCTTATTCCTCTTCAAATAAGCAACTTACAACATCTGTCAAAGCTCACTCTACTAGAGCTATGGCTACCTCTACTGCATTCCATTCCAAGCTCGCTATTTCTGAAATTTGTGCTGCAGCTACTTGGTCCAACCCGCACACTTTCATTTCCCACTATAAATTGGATGTGGCATCTAAAGGACGAGCATCATTTGGTTCCACGGTACTCAGGAGTGTTTTCCAGTGAGCCACCCAGGATTTAGGTGCTAGGGACACTGTCCCATCAGTCAGAATGTAGGCGAGATAGGATCACATAACATCTTTTAGTTATGTACTCACCATAACTTCAGATGTTTGGGATCCATCTCTACATTCCTAATACCCACCCTCCTTCCCCTGCCTTGGAGATCAGAAGAGATTGAACGGTTTGGGTTCTACTGTTTTTATCTTGTATCATCTATCAATGTTATATAAGCAGTGCATGCGTGTGTGCATGTATGCGGACAAACTAGATCTGGGGGACTGGTAGTGGTGCATCCTGGGATATAGTAAGCTCAGCCAATAAGAGACTTCGCTCTTTGGCATAAGCGTGCCGAGTCGGAGCCGAGGATCGGCTCCGAACCCATCAGTCAGAATGTAGGCGAGATGGATCCCAAACATCTGAAGTTATGGTGAGTACATAACTAAAAGTTTTGTGGTGTCGTTGATTTCGTTGTCAGTGTTTTTGCATGTCGGTGTTTTCAGGTAGACCCATATATATATATATATATATATATATATATATATATATATATATGTGTGTGTATGTGTGTGTGTGTGTGTGTATATGTGTGCGTGTGTATGTGTATTTTCCAGGAACTGTAATAATAGATCTGTATATGCAAGTTGATTTCAGTTTAACATCCCAAAAGTTTATCTAGCTTCATCCCATTTTACTACTTCATCTACTTTTATCATCTGAATCGCAAATCTCGGTTCTTTATTCTTTCTTCTCCAAAAGCACATGACATTCTCTCCTGTGTCTTCCTTGTTAGTAATATTTAGTATAACCTATTGGTGTTTTTCTATTTTTCCATGGTCTAACTTCCTTTAACATAAAGACTTGCATCATACGTTTATACATACAAGGTTGTACATAATCTTTTTTAACATTCATTTTTCAAGATAGGCCCAAATGCCCACTAGTGATCCTATTGTTACCTCAATGGACATGTGCTTCCATTTGGGAATATATTTCATATAATGATTCAAATATATTAATCTAAGTTGTACGGCCTTATAGGACGCCTCCAGATCTGGATGCTCCAAACCCCCCTTCTCCTTTGTCAGTTAATTCTTCCAATTGCACTCTTTCCCCTTATCCCAAATAAATTTCTTAATTTCTTTTTCATATTCTTCCATATCTGGTCTTTCAGTTGATACAAATAAGCCTGACCTACATAAAGAACCACAGGAACCACATTTCTTAAGCTGATTGCTCAACATCCCATTTCAATCAAATCCCCAAGTATTTCATCAACTCATGACTCCATAAAAAGGGGAAACACTGTACTAAGTCATTTTTAACAGTATTTTTACTTCATTTACACTATATTCTGTTATACTACTACAATATTTAATGCATCAAATATAACTTTTATGTAGTGCATGCAGCTTGGTGTTTACGCTCCTATATCCAGAAAAAGACAAATCAGTTAAGCACTTCTGTAGCTCAAGACCCTATCTTAACAAATGTTAAGCATCCCCTTCTTCAGTTATTATGATCAGGTATCATGCTAGGGAGTTAAATCTGCTAGTAATGACCAGCAAATGACAGATTGCCTTTGCCAGTAATCTGTCCATGAATTTTTTTGTAAAATAAGAAAAAGTGTTATGCTAGTTTTCTGACAGTACTCACTAAGTGATTTACAGCTTTAAGAGCTGGCAAAACACTCACAGCTTTTTTTCCTGAAACTACTAGTACATGGAGTAGATAAAGCTCCATTCACTACAAAGCATTATGACTGGGTCCCCGATCATAAACCATTAATTAGGTGTTCTCCACATGGGTGTCAAGATTCACCTCCAAAGCTTCACTGACAAGGTGACTTTATTGGCATCCATGCCTCGAACACATAATAAGCCAGTTATAATTGGCAACCCGATCATAATCCTCTATATCATTTTCTGGACTGGTATCATGATATTATGTCATCTGCAAAAGGGGCTTCTTTCTCATTAATATTCCCCCATTTATATCTAATTATGTTTGATTGTCTTATGTCCATGACTGATATCTAAATATAAAGCTAAGAATAATAATGAAAGAGGCAAACCATTATTCCTCTTGTAAGACTAAACACTTTAAACAACTCAACACCACACTTCACCTTAGCTTGAATTCCTCTGTAGAAATTAAATATTAATGTTGTCCATGTCTGCAGGAGCCTAACTGCCTCAAGGAATTGCCTCTTAAAGTCTCAACTCACTCTGGCAAATGTTATTTCAGTATCGAGACTAATCAACACTGATATGTTATTATTGTTCAGTGCACCCTTTTGAATCATAAAGGTTTCATTTTTTTAAACATCTCTGTTTAATTATCACTTGTGACATAGGCAAACTTACATTTATATAAAAGAAAACAAACTTTATTAACTTGCTCACAATTACAAACATTATACATTACATATATCTTTTTGTATAATATAATCAAGTAACATTACATAAATAGGTCAATTCCTGCCTTCTCTTAAATCTCATTCCTCCCCAAAAACTAGGGTTGCCACCTTTTCAAATGCCCAAAGTGGGACAATTGTGGTATAAACATCAGATTTTGTAGACCAAAATGTACCCACGGCCAGTATAAAGGACATAACTTCACTGTTTTGCCTAAATAAAAGCTTATTCTTGTAGAATTTTAGTTGCTTATTCTATGTCTGATAACATTTAGGTGTTTCGGATACATAAGAACTGTTTTATGCAACTATTGCATAAAATATAGGAAATAATTTTGCCCTAAAATCTCAGGACATCGCCCATTTTTACAATTTTTTTTGCGGGACACAACTGCCCAAAGAGGGACTGTCCCTTGCAAAGTGGGACAGGTGGTAACCCTACCAAAAACATTTTTCTGCATGTATTGTACCTACAATTTCCATTTTTCTATGTAATTTGCTCATACCCCTTTCTAAAGATCCCATTTGCAGTTCTCTTTATTCTGTTAAAATATTCACTACTTCAAATATGGTTGGTTTAGACTTTGATTTCAATTTTCTAGTAATTACTTTTTAGGGCAGCCAGCAAAACTAAACTTAACAAGGTCTTACTATGTCTAGGAAATTCAGATCATGTAACCCAGCTCAGAAAAACAATTTCTTTGCTTACGTCCATTTGCTTGTCCATCATTTCTGACAGAGTATTCTATAAAGAATTTTTAAAGTGTGTCAATTAATTGCACTTCCAAAACATATGTCCTCAGTTACCTTTTCTTCCCCATCACATCTCCAATATTTGCCATCTACCTGACGAAAAATTCTTTGAAGTCTGATAGGAGTATAAAAATATGTTTGCAAATACTTCCAAGCAAAAATCCTAAATCATCTAGACTTTGATGCAAATTTGAGAGCCATGCATATACCCTCCCATTGTTTTCTTGTGAATTGCTTGTCTAGTCTCCCTTCCCAATCTTTTCTAATCTTCTCTGATTGATTCCTGTAGTTATTGTGTAATATTTTATATGCCATCCTAAATATCCCTTTTTTAACAGCAGCTTATGTTCTAGATTCATCCAAAAACTCTACCAGTGCAGGTCTTTCACTTAAGATTCCCCTATCCCTTTCCCTTTGCCTGTACTTTGATATCAATCCCTGATAGGGAAAGCGCTCTCTAGCCTGCAGTGCAAATGTCATTTTGGCCTCTTCCCATTATATTACCCTTCCCTGTATAACAATTTGTTTCCAATACCTTGATTCTTTTGCCAGTTTCCTCCAATAAATTCCAGTCCCCTTGTGCCTATTTTCTGTACCACTAATTACAATCATCCCTATTGGCAGAATCTCCTTTTTCTGTTCCCATGTTAGCTTAGCATGCTTTCTGCTACTTTATGAATATACCGAATTTATTGAGAAACTTATACAAATGATGGATTTAGCGCTTTTATCCACTAACTGTGGACTTCTTCAGAATCAATTAAGTACATAGTTAATCACATATAAATAAGCACAACCAACCAATCATAGTAGTCCTGTGAATTAAAATTCCATGACATCATCTCATAAATAAACATACTAGATTCTGTAGCCTTAAAGTGACCTAAAATATATTGCACAGATAAAATAAAATAAAACACATGTAAAACCACACTAATAATATAAATCATCATATTAAAAAATATTAAATCATCTACAAACTAAATATACTAGCCTAAAGTGAGACTACACTTGTATAAACTTTATTGTTTAAGCTCTAATACTGGATTTATAGGTATAATATCATTAATACCAGGCCAGCAGGTGGCATTTAATAATAATTGCCACCTTACCTCCTTTTCTTCCAGTATAACTTTAGTGTTCCCCCCTCTCAGATTAAATCTAAGACATTCTAAAATTCCAAATTTAAAATTTGTACATCCTTGATTGTTCTCCAAATGCCTATAGAAAGCATTATATAGGATGTTTCACAATATGTAATTAGTGAATGAAATAAGAAATATAAACCCTTATTAGTTGCAGAGATGGTAAATAGTACTCACTGTCATAGTACCCCTCAGACTAATAATACTGGGAATTACGATAGAGCTTTAATTTTGGAATTTAATGGGGTTGCCAATAAAGTAAAGGAGATAGTACACAAGAATTGGAATATTCTTAGAGGAGACAGTGATATTTATGAATTATTGGGGGATAAACCTAGATTTGTATACAAAACTGGAATGAATTTAAAAAATAAATTTGAATCGCACGCTTAAGTTTTTTCCACAGGACAATAATAGTGAAGGTACTAGAAAATTTGGCAGCTGCAGTCAATGCAACACAATTATGGTGAATAAATCATTAGTTTTGGAAAATATTAATAAAACCAAAGTTTATTTGAAGAAAGGTAATTGCAATACCAAGTATGTGGTATATTTAGCAAAATGTTGTCAGTGTCCTGGGTTCTATGCCGGGAAAACCGAAAGACCCCTAAGAAAATGGATTTATGAACACATACCACATAAGTAAAAAGGACAACAATAATGCTTTAATGTTATAATTCCTAATTTAACAATTAAAAACACAAAAGTAACCACAGTGTAAAATATAATTTAAGAAAGTCCAAAACATACACTGTGAAGCAGTAGGCAACACTTTCAGTCAGCCAAACTCTTCAGTCCAAGCTGTTTTTTTATTCTTCCAACATACAAATACACAGATTAAGTGCTTTCATCCTGTAAACTCGGGACTTCATCAGACTCAGATTCTGATGAAGTCCCAGGTTTAGGGGATGAAAGCATTTAATCTGTGTCTTTGTATGTTGGAAGAATAAAAACAGCTTGGACTGATGAGTTTGGCTGACTGAAAAAATTCCTAATTTTAGTTATTATCCTTTCAGCTTTGTGTTGCCTTAAACACCGAGTCAACAATTTAGTTGAGCTAGGATTATTAGCAAACAATGAATGTTTTAAGACCACTGCTCCGTGTTCATTTATTTTTTTCTATTAGCAAACAATGAATGTTTTAAGACCACTGCTCCGTGTTCATTCATTTTTTTCTAAATACTCTTATAGCTTCTTTTAGTTGCTGTTCAACCTGCTGTGTTCCACTTATTCATTTTTGCTTCTGTAAATCCATTTCTATTTTTATACTTTCTATATATTTGGCTGTTATTCCTTATCTCATTTGCTTTCATAGTGACCACATTTATTATCTTCATCTTTCAATTATCCCAGTTTTTTGCAGTCTTAGGTTCAAATCTAATAACAGTTCAGTTAAAATCTGATCTATGTAATCATTAAACAGTTTCCTTTTCAGAAGGAGTAGTGGAAAATGCAAATGCTTATTACTATACACTTTTACTTGCTTACAAAACTTAATTTGTACAGTTGCATGGTCTGGCACTATTAGCAGATGTAGTTATTTGGTTTGGACCATGTTACAGTATTCTTTTGATAGATAACATCCATCTAATCTTACCCAAAAAACATATTTCACCGAACAATGTGTATATTACACTTCTTTCTGCCTTATTTTCAATAAAGTAATAAGCTCAAATAATTCATTATATTAAGTATTTACTCTCATCAAGTAATCTATGGTACTTCAGCCCTCCAGAAATGGATCTACTTCACATGACCAAAAAATTAAAATACTGAAATTTATTTTACCTAGACCACAATCCTGAATTTTCAAAATATTGAAAACTCATTTGACTAAGTATCATTATAGTGAAAGCTTACAGTGCTGAATTTCAAAATACTGAATTTTAAGCCATAGATGTGACATGTGTTTCCCCTCACCTGTGAATTGCTTGTGATAAAAAAATATTACTGTAACTTAAAGTGCCAACTGTCAGAATGCCAATAGTAGAGTAGAAAGTAGTGTACATGTGGGTATGTCTCTTTAAAATTTTATAGGAAGTATCTAAATTACTATGGCAGACATTTTATGTGCTCCAGCAGTAGTAGAAGAGTATACAGTACTGTAAGGTAAGTAAAAGGTATATGCCCTTTTCCCAACTGTAGTGCGATCCCAGAGTTAGTAGATATAGTTCAAGAGGGTGTGAGAAGCATAGCCCCCAACCTAGTTTGGTTTTATATAATCTGATTTATGTTAAGAGGGTAAGTAAGTAAGTAGTTTTTAAGTTTTGGAAAGAGTTAGTCGTTGGTCTTGTAAGTGTGCATTTTTTTCTTTTATAGTTTCCACTTGGTGAAAGGAACTGTTGGTGATATTTGTACAGTTTATTTTGTATTGTTAATCTTGGTTTTATGAAAGTTAATGGTATTTGTATTAAAATGTCTGGTATTTATGTATTTGTGTATTTTTTGGTGAAGGGAAACACACGTGTATGGCTTAAAATTTGGTATTTTGAAATTCAGCATTGTAATCTTTCAGTACAATGATATTCGGTCAAATGATTTTTCAGTATTTTGAAAATTCGAGATTGTGGCCTTGGTAAAATAAATTTCGGTATCTTTAGTTGTTGGTCATGTGAAGTAGATCCTCAGAAACATATCCCTTATTTTCTATAGCGTTCCAGTCTCCTGGTATTATCATATGTCCTTGATGTAAGGCTATAGCTTCTTCCATAATGCTATTTATATCATATCTAGCACCTTTTAGTGGAATATATAGTGTAAACTGTGTACGTCTTACACCCTGTGAAGAGCCTCTCACCACTATAAATCATCCATGCCTGTACTTCATTTATTCCTCAATGTTTATTCCTATACTCTTTTATATTAATATTAAATTCCCTTTTGTTTATTCTTTTTCTATTCCAAGAAAGAAAACCACCTTACCACTTTTCTTTACAAAGGTTTCATGTCCTCTATGATGCAGGTATGTTTCCTGTAACATTTTTACTTGTGCATAACTATTATAAGCATAGGTCAATACCGTCTGTTGTTTTTTCTTATTAACAATCCCATTTATATTTCCACTCAAGCCTTATCTTAGCACCAGTTCATGAATAGTTTATGAACAGCTTACATGGAAGCTTCCAAAAGCAAGGCTAATAATTTGCAAATATAGTAAATTGATTAAATTAGCATGATTCGATGTGGTAACATAATTTTGATTTCCTTCTCATGCAGCATCGCAGTGTTATATAGATTCTGCATGATTATTGCGGAGTAAGGTACAGAAAACAGTGGTGTGACCAGTACTACTGTAGTGTACAGAAACCTGGGTAGTAAAGTCAGAGCAGATGAGGAAGCTAAAGATAATGGAGATGAAGTACCTGAGAAGGGTGGTAGGATGCATACTGTGGGACAGATAAAGAAATGAGGACATTAGAACAGAAGCCAAAATAGTCAAATTACAGAAAAGGTAAAAGAGAACAGACTATGGTGGTTCAGAGTTCAGACACATACAGGAAAGCAGAAAACAATATGGTGAAGAAGATTTGGGACAGACAGGAAGAAGGCAAGAGAAAATGAGAACATCCAGCAAAGAGGTGTAAGAGAAGATGTGTAACAGTCAGGCATGAGTGTTAAAGAAGGTAGGATAGTAGCATTGAATACAGAGAGAT